>NW_015091240.1:1487982-1489959 GCF_001431845.1 Calidris pugnax
CTGCCCAGCCGCTTCAGCCGGGAGTTTCGGGGCTCCTGCCCCCCTTTCCTGGGGCGGCGCTGGGAGTTTCTGGGGGGAGCCGAGCTTCGGCAGGGCCCCGGGAGGGGAGGAGACAGGACATAGCACTTAGCAGTGCTTTACCGACGGAATTTGCTAAAAATACGGTATCTGTAGAAGTAAATGCTGAATGCTTACCCCCCCCTTTAGAGCCCACACCTCCCCAAACCCCCCCTCTTTTTTTTTTTCTGCCCTACTGTCCTGTTCATTTAACTAACCTGCTTTTTCTTGCTGCCTTTAGAGTATACCACTGGATGATAAACCAGATCAAGTGTCTTGGACTGAAATGGGACAGGGTACCAATGAAGGAAAGCGAAGAAGAGAGCTGGAAGCAGCTTGGTTTTCTCCAAGCCCGTTGAGGCTGCTGAGCAAAGAGACCCGAGCTTTGCCTGAGATGCATTTAAAGAAAAACCAAAGACTTTCGTAAGGGACTTCTAGCGAAGCGTCCACGTGTTTTGAGTGGCACAGCTTTGCGAACAATTATCTTTTATTTATGAGACAGGAAGAAGATTCAACACTGACTGGTGGTGTTAAACACAATTTAAATTATTTGTAGTATCTATATTTGTATTTATTTTGATGAATGTCTTTCAGCAGTTATTGGTCTTAATATTGCTTTTGCATTAATATGTCCATTCCAAATAAATTACTTGAAATGTTCACTTTTTATTACTATACTCTAGGCTGCAGTAACTTTTGTTAATACGTGTTTGTGGAGTAGGTAGTGGTGTAGTGGCTTAAAAAGAGTGGGTAAGCTCAGCTTTTTGGTGCCCTGGACTGGGCGGTGGGAGGTGGAGAAAGCCAAGATTACTCTTTTGTGTTTGACCTCGTCTCCCAACAGGAGAGGGAAAGTGTATTGAGGTCCAATTCTGGTCAGCAGTGGAAACAGAAAAGTCTAGCACAACTTGGATAAGTACTGCTTTTGAAGCGCTTTCCCATATAATTGAGTAGTGGTGGCTGCAGCAGGCACAAGAGCTCCTTGTGACAATAAAACGCTGCTGTCGGCCAATGCCCCGGCCCCCGTAGCGTAGTGCTGTGCTAAGGCAGAGAACTGGATTCTTGATTTCAGAATAACACGGCGCTGACGCTACATGGGATTCCTCAGCTTAGCAACAAAACAAGCTGAGCTCCTCATTCTCTCCTCTTCCTCCAACTCTGCGTTGTCTAGATAGAGTTATTTTCTATAGGATAGACTAATTCTACAGGAGTAGTAATTTTTTACAGGATAACTGGGAAAATGGAGAAGGTGATTTCTCTGACACCACCTGGACCAAGAAGCAGCTATTTCTTTGGATAAAACTACTTTTTTTAAAGTTTTGTCTTGTGAGGCTGGCTAACTAACCTAGGCTTCCTGGAGAGCAATGCCGCAGCACATGACTCAGCTCTGGCAGGTAGGACTATGAGCTTATCAGGTAAAGTACTTGCTACTAATGCTCCAAATTTGGTAATTCATTCAGGTAATTTCCCCCTCCCGATATCAGTGCAATTACTGAAAGAGACTTTGCGCTAGAGGAAGTTGTAAAGTATGTCATTCCAAGTAGCCTGTAGTAAGAGCAAGAGAGACTCGGTACAGGGGAAAAAAATGCCAAACCAAAACCCTGGAAGGAGGTTTGGCCCCCGTTTCTGGAAGCAGCAGGGAGACTGGCACCGCAGTGAGCTACATGGTTCCTTTGCATCCTCCTCACACGCTTCTGGCAGCTCGGCTGGCGCCCGCCGGGCTTGTGCAGGGGCAGGGCTGCACATGATTGAGCTGTGGATGTAGCGAAGGCTTGGCCACAGTGTTAGAAAGCCTTTGGCCTCGATTCCTCTCTGGCAGAAGAACACCAGAGGTGCATTTTGTGGAGCAAAATGACACTCAAAAGCAGATGTGTTTTACTCTGATTTGCCTCAGTGCTATTGCGGGGGGGGGGGGGGGGTGTG
>NW_015091240.1:1490136-1492263 GCF_001431845.1 Calidris pugnax
GTGTGTGTGAATGAAAAGGCCAAACCAGAGTAGAGGCACTGGCCCCTAATCCCCCTAGTTTTGGTGAATCCAAGCAGGAATGCTGCCTGACAACAGCTGAGGATCTGGAGCTATTGCCTGCAATGAGAGCCACTGCTGCAGGTTGGGGTGGGGAGGTGGAACCTGATAGCTTCTGGGGTCCCACAGCCACCAGCTGCCCCAGCAGAGCTGCAAGGCCTTTGTGAACCAATCTGTCCCTCACTCTGGATTCTAGATGCAAATGTTGAAGAAGGGCAAGGTACTGTTCAAATGGTTTTATTCCAGGTTTACCATGACAGGTTTATGGAATCAAAAATACAACTCAAGATCGTCTTCAGTTCTATGAAAAAAGGTAAGGGTGGGTTACTTTTTTGCAGCTGAGTTACTGGTTTTTCATCTCGCTCAGTGGGATTTTACTCTTTAAAAGGTAAATAAACAAACCTATATTGACAATTAGCTGTAAATAACCGAAGGAGGAGACTCCAAATTGTTTGTATAAAACTCCACCGATGGTGGGGCCAACAGTCCGGGTCAAGGGCTGCACCGAGGCACAAATCCCAAGCATGGTACCTAGGAGAGATGGCAGAGACAAGCAGACATCAGGCATGTCTTGGGATGGGAAAGTGAAGAAGAGCGTGCGGGATCCCCTTTGTTTCTGATGGCATTCCCTTGCAGTAGTAGCAAATCACTTCAAATAATCTCTTGCGTTAATTTATAGAGGTCCAATTAGGGTTTGTTAAGGCTAAGGACTCCTGCAGGAGTGGGGACAAGTTTCCACCGTGAGCCAACTCAGCTCTTTACTGAGTGGTCTGGAGAACCATAATGCTGCTCAAAAAGCAAGCTGGTGCTCACTGCTGCCTTCACCGGGGTCCAAGGAAGACTTTGGCCCATGAAGATGCTTCTGAACATCGCACCAAGCAGGGGTGGTAACTACTGCAGGTGTGGGACAGAGGAACAGCTCTTGAGGGCTTAGCAGGAGTGAGAGGCTTAGGTCTAACTAGGTCTTTAAGAATAAATAAATAAAACCACAGATAAAGATTGAACCACCTTGAGATACTCCCCCGACCCTCCCTTGCAAAAAGAACGGATATTTCAATTTGGATGGAAATGCGAGCCCTTCACCCGGCTGGGCCGGTTTCCCCTCCAGCAGCTCTCCTATTTGCATCATTAACAGGAACTTGGTGGATGGGGAAGCACCTCCACTTTGGCAAAGGCAGGTTTTTTTTTTTTTTTTTCATGTGCAAACGGGTGGCCAGGATGTCCTACGGGATGCAAAGATGGCCCCTATGCATCCAGCATGCTCTTTGCCCTGCAGACGTTGTGCAGGACGGGCTGTCACTCAGGGCAGCAGAAAATACCTGGCTGGCCAGAAAATCATTAGCCTCCAGAACTGGGAGGAAGGGCAAGCTGGTAGGATATGGAAGAAACTTGTGCCCTGCTCTGAAATTATGTTTGTGATTGATTGGTTTTTTTTTAATATCAGTATGATTATTTGGCTGTTGGCATCAACTTTCCACCGAGACATGCATTGAAGCACTGTCACCCCACCAGGGCAGTGGTGCCTGGGAAGGATGAGGAAGATGCTGTCCTGTCCGTAAGAAGATGTGGAGCCGAGTGCGATACCCAACGTGGGTAGCCATGGGGAAAGGATCTCTGGCTCCAGGAGAGAAGAGGTAGCCAGGTGTTTGGGTAGTGCTGGCCAGCAACTGCTGGGCTTTTATCAGCGTGCTTAAAATACTTGTGCAATGAGCCCGAGCCGAGGGCGTAGCCGCACGGAGAGGGAAATCTCCCGGGAAGTGCTGCCGAGCGCTCCTCCCGCGCATGGGAACACAAAGGTGATGGGTGGGACCTCGCCTTGACCCTTTGCCAATGGGAACCATCCCACAACCACCAAACTTTCTGGGCAGGTTTTGCAATTATTTTTTCCCCTCTAGGTATTTGAATTAAACTAATTACTACGTACAATTGTCAAACTGGCTCTTATGATTGAGGAGGCACTTTTTTTCCTTTCTTTTTTTTTTTTTTTTTTTTTTTTTTAAAAAAAAAAAAAAAAAAAAAAAAAAAAAAAAAAAAAAAAAAAAAAAAAGTTCTAGGAAAAATATTAAACCC
>NW_015091240.1:1492544-1570941 GCF_001431845.1 Calidris pugnax
TTTTTTTTTTTTTTTTTTTTTTTTTTTTGGAGCTGAAATCCACCCTCTTAAAAGGCTGGGCTCTCTCTCTGCACTTCTCCAACATGTTGCTGAGAAAGATAATTTCTATTTAATGGGTTTAAATTAGATTCCTCGTGTTAGAAGCCCTCAAGCTTTGGGACATTGTAACTCTTGGCTCTCCAGTGTGACCCTAGTTCTGTTTAAATCTTCGTATGTGATGGATCTCCTTTAAGGCAAGACCTTTAACTGGGACAAGTCACCATGTCAGCACAAAAATCCCTGTGTTGCTTTGCACAGCTCTGCCAGCGCACTTGCTCACCTTCTTTATCTCGGCTATCCCACTTTTTGAACCTTTTCTGCCCTTTTTTCCTCCCTCCCTAGCTTTCCCCCCCCCCTTTTCCCATACCTGGCATGACCCATCCCGGCGGGGGGCCCATCCTCCCCTCTGCCCCAGCCCTCCTCTCCTCCCGCAGGTTTCAGGGTTGGGTGCTGGCAGCTCCCCAAGCCGGGCGGCTCCATCCCTCTTCCCACCCTCTGCTGTACCCGAGCGCCCTGGCTCGCCCTCCGTTCCAGCTCACATCCTGTTGCCACGCTCAGATGATGATGCTGGCCCAGATCAGCCTCAAGCCCGCGGGGTAATCGCAGGGCCTAATTTAATGATTAGGTCATCGCCGCCAGCGGCCGCCTTCAAACCAGCACAGCCCGAGCAAAGCTGGGGGTTTCAATGTGCCAAGCCCTGCCTGGCTACAAGCTCTCCTCCTAAGGTTTTGCCTCTGACGTGCAAATAAAATCATGAAACGTGGGCCCGTTAGGCAGGGAGGCTCTGACAGGCTTCCTCCCTCCCTCTTTCCCCCCAGGGTGGGGGGCTCTGTGTGGAAACAAGCCCTCCATTCTCAGGGAGGGACCGGGGCTGACAAGGAGTGCTTGTGTGGATGCTGGGGCTGGGGCTGGGAGGCTGGGGGCTGCCCTCCCACCAGCTCACACGCCCCAGCTGAACAGCATGTGCACATGGGGTGGAATTTTCTCTTCCTGCCTTTGAAGATGAGGAGAGGGGGGGAAAAAAACCAAAGGGAAACGAATGAAATCATTTCCGCTCTCTTCCCTTCAGTGCAAAGTCCCTGCCATAAGGAAAGAACAAGCAGCAAACTCATCAGCATCGGTCCTGAAGCAGGATGATGGGCGCAAGGGATGGTGCCATCCTGTGTCCCACTGCTCCCTTTCTGAGACACCTATTTAAAAGGTGAGGACAGTGACTCAGTGTCTAGTGAGGGCGGACAGGTTATCCCTCCTGCAACACCCCATCCGTTCCAACCCTACAATCAGAATGGACACCTGAGTTCAGCCCAACCTCTACCTCCTTGGAAAGCTTCTCACTGGCCCAAAGAAAACCCTCTGTGGGCTCTGCTGGCCCCGAGCTGGCAAAAAACATCAAGACAAGACAGCAGCAAGCCTCAAAAGTGATGTTTCCCAAGGCAAATTCCCAAGGTGTGATTTCCCTGCATTAACTAGAAGTTGTTGCAAGCTATTGCTCAGGTTTTTGACACGGTGACAGGGAGGCTTTTACAAAAGCCGGATTTTCAGGCTGTTAGAAAAGTGGGGATTTCTAATACTCCACCGAAGTGCTCACTTTGCAGAGCCGATCACGGGCTTGCACAGGAAGGAGCAGCCTTTTAGCTGCTGTACGGGTGGAGCAGCCATTGCGGGGTGCCACCCACGGCCTGAGACGGATGGCAGGCATTTTAATAGCCACATTTCTCTGCGAGACACCCACGCCACCACTGCTGCAGCTGCTGTGGAGAGGCAGCTCGCCGGGACGTGGCTCTGCTGTGTCAGGCATTCCTGCCTTCGCCCCGCTCCCGGCCCGGCTGCGTTCAAAACAAGCACAGAGCCATCAGATGCCTCTTCCCTTGAAAACGTTGCAAGGAGGAAGTGAGGTTTGAAAGGAGAGGGCCAGGGAGGAGCGGTGGAGGCAAAGTTTTCTCCCGGTGCCACAGTACTCTGTGCCAGCAGCATCCTTCCTCATCATGCCCTGTGTAGAGCCAGACATAACTCTGCAATTTGTAGTAGCATTTGGCATGGCATCAGCCCAGGATGGACAGGCAGAAGAAAGCCCCCAGACAGCTCATGGCTCTTCTGATGTCCCACGAGCCCCTCCTGACTATCAAAAATCACTCTGCAGGCTGCCTCCATCCTGCCCCTATGTCCTGCCTGCCGTGTGGAGACTGTCCGTCCCGCCGAGGCGCAGGCTGACCTAACAACATACGCAAGCAGGGAGCAGGGTGAGGCATTTTCCTCTCTGACCGAAGCTTGCCTCCGGGCTTTAAAAGCCAAGCAGTGCTCCGGTTTTCCTCACAAAGTCCCTTTCAGAAGAGCCTGGATGAAGTCCAGCTTGGCTGTACGTGCCAAAGCTGCTTGGTGGCCTTCCCCCCTGGCTCTTCCCCCTCACATGAACATCGATCCAACTCATGAAACAGCAGATTTTCTTCCCATCTGAGCAGAGGGGCTCGGACATCCCCAGTCCTCACCTCCCCAGGACCTAACCTAAGTGGTTTTCCCAGGTAGAATTACCACACTCAGAAATCACAGGCTCCCAGCATTTGTAGGAGATACAGTATTCAGCTCTACAAATAAACTACTGAAGTGACATTTAGAAAAGCTCTTCATCCAGAAGCATCCCAAAAGTGCTTTATAAACTTCATTAATGGGCTGTGCAAACTCTAACTCCCGTGCTTGTAGGGTCTACACAGAGGTATCTGCTGAGATGGCTGCTAGGGAAGGTGAAGGGTGCAGGCTGGCATCCCAGAAAGGCTCAGCTAGAGCAGAGAGATTCTCAGGTTCCTGGTGAACGTGGCCTGGGGAGCGAACACTGAAAGAGCTTGAGCAAAGGATACAAAACTGGGTTAACCCAGCTCCATTCTGGGACAAACTGAGCAAGGCTCCCATGATAACAATGTAGGCCTATTTCCTTTGTCAACAGAAGAAAAACCCCAGGAATAAAGATTTGTGTGTCTACTCAGCCCCCTTGTACAGAGGAATATGGTAACTCTTTGACTGAAACATGGCCAAAACGTAGAGAGGAGGGCAATTACTGCATCAGGCAAAATATCTTTCCGAAGAGCGATCCAGATTACCCTCCTGAGATGCCTTAAGTTGACAGGCATGAATGAATAGCCCCCTTGGTCACCCTCACAGTGCAAGAGCCGGTTGTTGAGTCTTTTTCTTGATCATATCTTGGGTTCACATGGAAAGGAGAGTTTGGGAGAGGCTTCCCTTAATGTGTTTGGCACTATGGATGTCAGCACAGGACCAGGAGCACTGGGTCACGGGATGTTTGCTCAATGTTGTTCAAGTTCATCCTGTATTAGCCCCACTAGTCCCTGTCCATCTGCTCTGCTGACACCCACTGCATTCAACTGCCAAATCAGATTTGCTGGGCAATTGAGCATTCGCCACGAATGTGCCCCAGCACTCAATGGTGGTGGTGTCAGCTGGAAAGTACCTGGTGGACTCAAACATGAGAAAAGATCAGTCTGATCTTTTTTGATGAATCTTACCGGTGTCAGAGGAGGGGACGGCCTTGGTGAGGATGCTGTCGGTGATGGTGCCCAGCGTGCTGAACGCGAACGTCAGTGGCACCGCAACGATGCAGTAGTGCCACACAGTCGTCATCAGGGCCTAAGGGACAGGATCATGTGGATCATTAGACGGACCATGGATCCTTAGAGAGCACAAGAGGTGACTTTGTGGCAGGAAACAACCTAGAAAAACATCACGAGCTAAACCCATCACTTAGGTAAATTGTGGGAGCCACAACTGATACACAATGGTGCGGCTTTGGCCATTGCAGAGTTTTTCACAGCCCACCATTTGTCTGCAGCGAATTATTCCAAGCATGCAGTGCAAGTAACAAATGATACCCTACAATCTGGCAGCGTGTTTCTCCGGCACTGCTGTGGGTATTTTTAGCGTCTGGGAATTAGTGACGGCCCCGCACCCTTCCCCGTCTTCTGTCTCTTGTCCAATTCCCGAGGAAACGTTGAACAGCAGATGCATGTGGTGTACTTCAGGAAGCCTCCATTACTTATACAAAACAGCCTAGAGAAGGCATTTCAGTTCATTATCATAAATAATTAAAACTAAACTGAGCTTGTCAAAATAAATGAGCACGGTGTATTGTGTAACGCCGTACCTTTGGGATTTCTAATCCTGTTCTGCTGCTTCCTCGCTAATAAATTCACAGAATTCAGTAATCTGGAATAGGTCTTCTGGCCATGAGTGCACATTAGCGAGCATAATTAGGGAGAGTAATGATTTTGTTATTGCACATATTCTTAGCGGAGACATCCCTCCAGCTGTTTAATACTGAAACAAAAGCGGTGAAGCTCCCTGAGCCGTGGGGCTAGAGCGGCTCTCGGCTCATTCACAAGCCCTGCTGGTCAAATGAATGGATTTCTCTGGGGCATGGAAAGGAAATTCCCCATTTCTTGCAAGTCTCCTGCCCTCACCTGTGTCTCAAGGTGTGTTATTGCGGCTGGAAAACATTTCTGTCACTGGTTTAGCCAGAAGTTTCATTCTCTGGAGTTCTCTCTCCCTAAGATCTGGTCCCTGCCTCTCGGCTACAGAAGATGGAGAAGCCCAGAGACATTGCTCACTAATGACTTGGAAATACTGAGGTTTATTTCTAGCTCCCCTCTAGACTCACACACAGCCAGGTTTCTCTCCTCTGAGGGGCTCTTTGCCTACGTTTTGGTTAAGATCTAGGCACTTCTGATTAAGGAACAGGAGAACAAAGACAGAAGGAACAGGTATTTGGTACATAAACATTCAGACAGAGGGAGAATAATTCCTTGCTAGGGCAAATGTCATTGCAGGACAATTTTGCAGAGCTCATAGGCAAAAAACAGTTTTAACTCTCTCCTGCCTTGTATGAATTCCCTCATGGGCTGAAGTGAGCGAGCAGAAAAGAGCTGAGACACGTCTGTGCCTCCTGTAAAACCAGGGGAGAGGGCTCCTCACTCCTCTGGGACTCAGAAAGGACCGAGCAAGGCAGAGCCTGGTCTCTGCTACTCCTCAGCCGCTGGGTAGGAAGCAGTCTTTTGAACCTGAGCAGATTTGATGGCATTTTTCAGGTGAGGGAGGCAGAAGCAGGAGTTTCAGCAGACAGGGTCAAAAAGCAAACGCCTGGGAAATGCAGGCAGCGAGGCAGGACGAGGCACAGCCGTGCCTTCAGACAAAGAGAAAAACTTCCCTGTCGCAACCGCCAAGCCCTCCTACACCCCTGCCCACGCGTTCCCGGCTTGCATCTGCAGATCAGACACCAGCTCTCCTCTCCTCTCCTTTTCCAGGTGTTATTGTGAAGCTCCCAGCCCACCCCTTCCCTTCTCCAGCTGCTGATGGCTGGGAACATTCTGCAACCTCTTCCCAGCTGCACTGCTGCTGGTCTGTCTGTCTGTCTGTCTGCTGCCACTAGTGCTCGCCTTCCAAGAACACTTCAGCCCATCTCCCAGTGATATGAAGATGGGTTTCAGAGCGTCTCTTATTAACAGCTAGCTTTTCTCATCACTTCCATCCTTTGGGGAGGGGATCTGCATCATTTGGAGGCCAGATGCAGCAAGGGTGCAGTGGGCGGGATGCTCTTTCAGCAGCGGGCTGTGCAGGATTAAAAGCTTCATGCATTTGGGTCCTGCTGCTGTGACGGCAGTCGTCCCCGCCAAGACAGAAAGCCACCCCAGAAACGGATGTTTTCTCGGCAGCCACTCAACAGAGCGCTTTTTAATAAGGCATCCTCAGTGAGGAGGATCACAGCTGCGTTTGCCTATGAATAGTTCTCGTGGGAAGTAATCGCTGACCCTTGTCCCCAGGCCCGTGCTGTCAGGATGTCCACAGCCCTCCGGGCTTGGTGTAATTGCCAACTGTAAAATGATTTCCCTTCCTGGCTTTCCTCCCCGCACAGCCAATGTGAGCCTCCCCACATCGGGGTGTTAGACACTGCAAGCTGGGCTGCCCCAGGTGTCCTTCCTCTGCCATTGAGGTTTTCTCTCCTACCTCCAGCATTCCTTTTCAGTGAGACCTCAGCGCACAAAAGCCATTTACTCCATGTTGCTCCTCTGCCTGATTCCCTTGGGACTGGGCCTTGGCTTCGGAAGCAGTCCCAGTGGCACCCTGCCCTGCATCTGGTTGGAGGTGCTCCATATGGGCCAGGTCCATCTTGGTCCCTCCTAATTTCTCCCACCCATGAACAAAAAACAACGGTGAGACTTTCAAAGCCCTTCCCAGGCTATGCTCAGGAGTCCCAAGCCCTGTGCAAATGTTCCATGCTAAGGTGGCACATGGATGCAGCCAAAAGCACATGACATCAGCCAGGCAGAACCGTTCCTGAGCATCCTACCACCTGGCAGCACCTCCATAAGCCCCAAAATCCATCTGCAAAGCCAATTCTTTGTCTGCATCCATCCTCCCTTCCCAGTCTCATCTCAGACAGGTGACAGCCTCAGAGTAGCAAAGCTGCATTGGTGCCTCATCTCATCCATGTAGCTGGGAACCAAGGGCCTCAACTCCCTCCAGGATTTGGCCCCGACCTCCCTGTGGTTGTGGGAATAGCACCCATCCTACTTGCCCCGACAGGAGCACTGGTGTCCCAGCAGCAAGGCTCGAGGCCAGATCCTACAGGGAACATCAAAAGGCTGATGGGGCTCAATTGTCCTTTGGGCCCACCTTGCTGATGGGGACCGGTGTGCACCCTTCCTCCATACCCATTGCCTGGGCAGAGCTATCGGTTCCCTGAGCGTGGCTTATCTGAGCAAACACGATTACCAGCAGAGCGGCCTACGTCAACTGGGTTTTCCAATTGCCATTTGAGATTGGCATTGACTGTTGCCCACGCAGACACAACTGGCAATGGGTAACATCACTCAGCCCAAAAGGGAGGAACAAAATTACTGCCTTGCTGCCTCCTTCCTCAGATACTCTCAGCTTGGGGGAATTAGGCAAAAATAAAGCCCCAGAAGAAAAGCACACAACCTCTGCTGCCTCGCAGCAGCGTACAACCACAATGATTCCCCCCCACCCCACAATCTTCATTTACTTTCTGGGTAGTTCAGGAAATGCAGTCACTGACAAGACTGAGGGCAGGAATCCTATGCAAATTCAGTGACTCAGGAGGGACTTAACGAGTTTCTGTGTGGGATTAATTTTTTTTTAAATCCCTGTAACTCTTACGTGGCTTTTTATCGTTATTTGACGTGGTACTTAATGCTGAGCGCTGCTCTGTTTGCACAGAGGCCCAGGAGAGCTGGTTCCTTCCCCAGGGACCACCCAGCAAAGCTGGTGGTGGCTTTTCAAGGGGTAAAGCTTGCAATCAGGTCTCCTGGACCTTCTGTCACTGTGTTATTAAAAGGCACTGTGCATGATTTGATGCCAAACCTTACCATGCCTAGGCCCACGCTGGCGAAGACGAAGACGCTGAGTCTGAGCAGGGTCCTCTCCGTGCAGTGGTTAGTGAGTTTTCCAACAACCAGACCCTGAATAACCTGGGAAAGACGCACATGAACACCATTAAGCCCAAAGTATAACAGTTTAAACAAGCTCAAAAGAGAACTGCTACGGTGCTCCAAGCAAATGAAAGGCAGCAAATGGGGGAAAAAGAGACCTCACTGTCACAGTGAATGGCTGGAAGACACAATCCTGTATTTCAAGGGTTTTGCATCCTAGGAATAGACCTATCCCATCAGCCGAAATTCTTTACTCAAGGTAAAAGTGCCCAAGTTTACTATCACTGCTTACTCATCAGCAGTGATTGAAACTTTCTAAAGTTGCTTGCAGATACAAATGAATCTAACTCGTGATGTTTTTGTGAAATACAATTAATACTAGGATCTTCATTCTTGGCAAGTCTGTCCAAAGAAAAACTGTACATTTGTATGCAGAGGAGAAAAATGCCTCCTTTCCTGTACCTTCTCTTGCCATTATTTTAAACTATAAATATACAAATTGTGTGGTTCATCATTTTTAGACAGGCAACAAGTACGACGGAGATGCTAATACCCAGCCCCAGCGGTACGCGCAGATGTGAGGGACGGGGAACTGGTTTTACAGATTTTAAATAAAAGCTGGGGGAGAGGGGGAGGGAATGAGGAGCAGGAAAAATTTAAGTCGCAGGAAGCATTTGGCTTTTCCAGTGCTTTGTAGAGCTAAGATTCCCTCCTTTATTTCTCTGTTCGGCATCTCCCATACTTCAAGTGACATTGGCCCAAGCAGACAAGAGAGGACAGAGGCTGGAAGAGATCACTGTGCAAATGAAGTCTGACAGACTGCATTTCATGAGAGGGACAGATAGGAATCTACCAAGTTTTCCCTGCCTTGAAAGGGTTTGTTTGATCCGGTGAAAACCCCTCTGACTTGAAAGAAGAGCTCTAGTTCAAAATGCTTTGGTTGGTGTGATGGCTTCATTTCAATGGCAGTCCAGCCTGCAGAAAACTTTAGTGCTCCACTTGGACCTGGAAAGAACTATGCTCAGCCTTACTATTTCATAAGGGTGAAATACAAACTCAACTGAAAGGAAATGAGTGCATAATTAATAAGAAAATTATTAAAATGAAATGACAAGCAGTCCAGAAAATGCAATTTAATTATTAAAATAAAATGAAAAAGCAAAAAATAAATAGTAATGAAGTGAAAACAAAATAAAATTGACATAAAGGACAATAGCTGCAAATTGAATGTATTTCCAACAAGCTACAACTTAATGGTAAGCATCAAAATTTGACTTCTCACTTTGTTTCAGAGCACAATCCTTTTTTGATGCGGGCACATTGCGGCAAGCAGACATTTTGGTTACTAGTAAATGCTTTTCCTGCCTCCTTTTTGTCCCTGTCCCCACCCTCGGGCAGGGCTTGAGAGCTTGGCTGACGTGTGCCCAGTTGCTGTGTGATGGTGGCACAGGCCCCATGTGTCTCTCCCGGGTCGTGTTACCCGTCAAGCGGTCATGGGGACACTGGTGGACCTGCTGTGGTGTGATGCTCGGACAATGCATGGGGTGACATGAGTCATCCCAGCTAAAAGCCCCGCTGCGGACACGGGAGGAGGCTGATACCAGCCCCGGCAGTCCCTGTTCGGCAGGTGGGTGGAGGAGCCGCTGAGTAACGCTTCATTAAGCTGAGCGCTCCTGAAACGAAGAATCATCATTAACTTTTTGCAACTTCCCAGTCCCTCCCGCTGGCTTGCCCTGGCCAGGGTTGTGCTGAGTCACGCGGGACGGGGGCTGAGCCCCATCACAGGGCATGGCTTGACTCAGCGGTGGCATCACTCGAACCCCAGTTTGGCTCTGCTGAGACACCCAAGGAAAGAAAACGTTTCTCAATTTGCCCGGACTTGAAGAGTGTATTTAATCGGGATACACTGTGCAGATGCAGCCTGCTCCCTGCCCTTCCTTGAGTCATTGGGGTATATCATCAGCAACGTCCCAAAGCAGCCTGATGTGATTGCTACGGGAGTGGTGTACCCAAAAATGTCTCTGTCACTATGTGGGAGCATCTAAGCATTGGGAACAAGTGCCGCTGCAGCAAAGCCAGACTCAGAGCTGGCAAGACCTGAAGATAGGCAGACCAGAGGCCACCAGGGCTGTCCCAGAGTGAGTGGAGCAGGGGGACATTCAGCATGGGCTTCCCCATCACTTGGGCTGTGGCAATACGAGCACGAGGTAAAACACCACTGTTGAACCAAACAACTCAGCAATGGGACTTTTTCCTGGGGCATCAGCCCAAGTCACCTGCTTCCCCCTCGGGGATGAGCAGCCATCCTTGGGTTGTACAGACTGCAGCCTCCCCACTGCTTATCGGGGTTACCAGACTCCATCCAGAGCATGGTCACTGCTGATCCAGCCATAAATCCCAGGCAGGCAAGGTCCATCATCTTGATTTTGGAAACTATCAAACACCAACACCTTCATTTATGCACCGGATAATATTTCCAGTCACTGGAAGCTCTGGCCTCACTTCCAGTCTGAATTGAGACCTGAAGCCCCATTACTTCCAGCCTTCAATTTTCCCTGGGTGCGCAGTCCCCTGGTTTGCATGAGAGGCAGCCGCCTGCACAGGCACATTTGGGAAGGAAGAAGCAAAAGGTGGTTCATGTGCACTCTCCTGTGTAAGGTTTTGGACCTGTGTTGCCATTGCCAGGGGGTAGCAGTGGCATCCCAGATGACTTGGCCATCACTGCTCCCATGGACAAGCCCTGGTGGCACCGGAAAGACAGCAATGATATTTATACTTATTTTTATTCCTGCTGCTGTGTTCTGGGCTTTTCCCTTGCATGAAACCTCCCCTTGAGACTGACTGCGATGGGCCTTCCCCGCCTGCATTTCATTTTGCCTGGATGGTGCTTGCCTTTGTAACCTGACCTCCTTTGAAGTCGGGGAAGAGCCAGTGTACCTGGCTGGAATGCCTTCTGTCATCAATAAACAAAAGAGAGAGGAAATTGTTTGCAAGTGAAATAACAGGCAGTGCCCGTGGCTGTGTACACATGTCACAGGATAAACCAACTCATCTTTTTTCTGCTTCCCCCTCTCCTTCTTTAAAGGCAAATAAGTCTCCCAATAAATGCATAAGAGCGGCCAAATCTCTCCCTGTTGTTATGCTGGATTCACCAAACTGAGGAATCGTTACACAAGCTCAGCTGATCATCTAGAAAAACACTCTTTATCTCTATCACTGTATTTGATTTCTGGGAAGGCAGCAGCTCTCATGTGCTTAGAAGAGTCAATTGCCCATTTTAATCTTGTTAACAAATTTCAGGAATTCCTTGCAGGATGGAAAAGATTGTTGCTGTTTGAAGGTGCCAGTTTTTGGAAGACTTGAACTGTGAAGCACTAGCCTTGCTGCATGGAGCTGCTGCTGAGAAGGACTGGCACCCGCAAGTATCTAACCTCATTGGTAGAGGTTAGAGGAGCAACACAGATGGTTGGCTGGTCCTCCATGCTCAGTGGACACAGGATTGTTTCTATAGATTCTTCCATCAGCACCGATCAATAGTCTGATAGAGCCCAGCAACAAAATAAATTCCCTTTCACCCAACAGCCTAGAAATGAAGACACGAGAAGGTTGGAAAGGCAGGCGCAGCAGCCCAGATAAGCTGATACAGTCTAGCAGAGAAGATGCAGGGCCCCATCCCTAGCACAGATAGCATGATTCACATCAGAGGCAGCCTCCCACACACGGGGCCCATATCTCTTGCCTTTGAAATTGTGCCCGGCTGGCAGTTCCCAGGGCGAGCGCAGCCGGCTGGGGTGGGATGCGCAGGTGGGCACCAGCTGGGGCAGACCGCAGGGGGCAACCAAAATTATGAGGCTTTTCTGCATGGGCTGAAGGTGGTGCAAAACCTTGGGCGGGGGAAAAGAGAATTGCTTTACTGACACAGCAATGCCAAAAAGTGCTTGGGAAGTAGTCGAGGTCTTGCAGAGGAGCAGGAGGGTGGTGGGACTGGAAGGGGAGCGGACAGCAAGGACCAAACTGCTGAAGACAGCACTTTGCTGCACAGAGAAGAGGACCCTGTGTTTTGCAAACTCCAACCTAATCACTTTCTTTCCCCCTCCAACCCGCCCCCTCCACAGACTTAAATCCTTCAAAGCGAGGAAACTGGAGAACTTTCTGTTTGTTGTTGCAAGGTCCTTTCACCGAGTGGGTTTTCCCCCTAGGCATACCTGGCTGTAATTAAATCCCCGGCTCTTTAATCATCTCTTTTGCTGTGCAAGGGGAAAAAAAAAAAAGCAAGAGGGACAGACTGGTGATAAGATGATACGCAATGTAAATCTCTCCTCCAGGAATCTCTCTCATCTTTTCAGGATCACTCCGTACCAACTTGTCCCTCCAGAAGCTGCACAGCTAGAGGTGGAGTTTGTATAACAATATGAATTCAAATTCAGTAAATAGAACAGATGTCTTATGATTTCTTGATCCTCAGGGTAATAAATATCTACCCTTTTGTCCCACACAGAGTTTTTGTTTGGTACATTTTGCTTCTTTTTTTTTTTGAGAAAAAGTTCTTAAAGGAAAGCTTCCCCCACCCCCTCCTGCAGTTTGAAATCTAAGCATCAGATGTGACTTCAGATACCAACCAGGGACTCTATGTATTTCACTTACCTAATCCTCCGGCGGCATTTTCCAAGTCAGATACTATGCCTGGAAGTTCTCCATGCTATTGTGCTCACAACTCCAAAAACAGCCAGAGCCTAGGTCTGCTTCTGCCCATTATGCAAAGTTAAATGATTTTAAATTATTATGAAATTAATTATTCTCTGAAGGGAGATTGAACGGCATCTCACACTCCCAGGCATTCAATATGAGGGAAATTGTTTGCATGGCTTCTAAGACAAGAGGATTCTGGAAGCCCAGCCCTGGAGGACAGAGGGATTGCATCCCTGATGGGCTCTCAAACCTCTTGCCTAGAGACCCATCGGTGATCAGATAAAGATGCTTCAAACTTATCATGAGCCATGGAATCTGCAATGCAAGACACCTGGAGCAGAGGTACCCCTCCTGCTGTCTGCCTTCCCCTCCTCATTTCGTTATCTCCCACTCGACTCCTCCTCCTGGACTCACCTGGCACAGCCTCACACTATCAGGGTGCTTCAAGTATCATGGAAGAGCCCTGGTTCGTTTGAATTAACCCTCACTTGCTATTTTCAGTTCATCATCAGAACTCTGCCTGCTCCAGCCTCAGTCTTATATCATTTTCTAAGCAATGGCTTTTCCTCATCAAGCAGCTCTTTGTCCCAATCTACAACATTACCTCCCTGCACACCTTCTGCTCAGTCCCAGCCCAGAAGTGAGCCCCTCTCCCACCCTTACCACACTTAAGCCTGCAATTTCCAGTATCTCCTGCTATTGGATGCTCTGCTCTTTGACTAACCACGATCAGTAAATTTGTGCCTGCTCCATCCAGAGAGTTGGGAAGCCCCCATTGCCCATGGACAGGTACTCCCACCGGAACTTTTACAACAATACATCAGCAGACATATGACTTTTGGCCACTCAGGTCTCCATGAGGCAGGCTGGGAGCAGCAGTAAGGCAACCTGTGTCCCTCCATGCAGGGCTACAAGTGGCAAAGGGCAGATGTACTGCCAGCATGAGGGTGAAGAGTGATCATGCCACGGACAGCCAGCTCAGCAAAGGGAAGAGGGTGCCGAGGATGCCCTGTGCCGTAAGTGGTGGTCATTGGTGCTCCATGCACAGTGCTTGTGAGGACAAACCCCACCCCTAGCACCAGCTGAGGCACTTAGCTGCTGGCAAATGCCATGAACCATTCCCATGTGAACAGAGCTGAAGCTCAGCAAGGGAGCAACTGAGAGAAGTGTTCTGGGGAGCAGCCAGTCATAGCCCACAAGGCTCCTGGGCTCCAAAACCCAACCTTCCTTGAATCTGCCTTTGCAAATTTCAGGGATCCTCTTCGGCTGTACACAGGGCACCCCCAATCCTGTCCCCCCCAAAACGTTGGGTGGCCTGCAGGGTCATAAAGTGACAGAAGAGGACCAAGCATAATGAAGTGAGGCTGGGCAGCTCTGGATGGGATCCCTCGGAAGGGCTGCCTGAACTAGCCAGTCTAGTCCTAACTAACGTCCTAACTAATGTGCTCTGCCTGCAAAGGTGACAAATGCCTTGCCTCCAAAGGGTTGGTGTTTCTATTCTGATCTCCCTATGCAAAGAGGTGTTTGAGATATCCACGACAAAGTGCTTGAGTAGCCTACTTAAAATTAGGTGGACTGACCCAAAGGCATTCCAAATCTCCTCTCTAGGTGCTCTGCAGCTGGCTTGAACGCGAGGAACAGTGAGAAACAGAGATGTTTACAGTGCACTGGCTACTTCTCACCACAGTAGGTTAAATGAGGATGAGAAGTTGAAAAATTAGGTTAAGCAATTGGAGCATAATATCCTTGGGGCGGTAGAGGAAAGTGGGAAGAGTCAATCACTATTCAAGTCATCCTGGGATTACTGGTCGGGCTGGGAAAGGAGGCTGCAACATCACCTTCTGTGCTAGAGGAAGATGTTCATTTTTAGAAGATACCATTAAAAAAATAGGAACTACAATAACACAAAGCAATGATACTACTAAAAGTTGACAGGAATTGGTGGCCCAGGCAATGCTTTCCTTGGTGAATGACTTTTGGGGAAGAGCTAAGTAAAAGGCTCAGCTAAGCCCTGCTGCTCACTGTGGGGTTCCTGGTACATCTCTGAGCCACTTCATGCACGCAATGTGTGCTGGGAGCAGGTGAGACCCCGGGACATGGCACTGGGAGTATCAGCCAGCTGTGCTGTGCAACCGCCCAGGCACCATGTTCAATGTCTATGGGGAGGTTGAAAGTAAACAGGACTTTACTTGATTTTTATTTTCCCCTTCATTTCTGTGACGTCTGTTCCCACCTATAGAACTGCTTAAATGTGACCCATTTGTGGGTCCAGGGAGGGATGCAAACAGAAGGCGGATGTTTCCTCTAACAGGAGGTCTCAGAGCAAGCCCAGGAGAATGGGAAAAATCCCACAATATTTTATGGAAAGGCAAACTAAGGGATGAGAAATCAAAGCTAAGGATCTGGTTGATGAAATTAATTGAAAAGAACATTCTATTCCATATGAATAAAGCTAGAATTTACTCAGTGAAGTGAGGAAGCCAGTCAGCAGATATTAATCACTGATCACCCATCCAGACTGGTGGAATTTGCTTGCACCTTAATCTGCATTTATATCTCCAGCAGTATCAATTCACTGAACAACAGAAACAAATGCATCTGAAATCCCAGCTGTGGCAAGATGAAGGCACACAAGCAGCTCTGGGGCTCAGCTGCATTCCCTGCATACATCTCCCACTAGAGGAACCCAAACAGAAAGCAGTTGTAAAACATAAACTATCTGCAAGAGGTATCTTTGGGTGGTTCTAGCCATAGACCTGATTTGAAAGTAAAGACACAAATTCTAATGTTTTACAATAATTTAAAAGCCAGATGGTGAGAGTATCATTTGGATCAGTTGAGGATCTGGTCCTGCATAAACCAGAGCAGAGCTTGGAACTGCCAGTGACAAAGTGGAAAGAACAAGGGACAAAGCAGAAAGCAGTTGCTTTGCAAACTCTCAGGCCACATGGCTTTGCTGCCACCAGGAATCAGGTGTCCTGGGATTTAAAAAAAAAATCATGCATTTTTCCCCCCCTTTCCTTTTTGGTGTTCTGGCAGCAAATCCCAATGTGGCACCATGAAGAGGACAAGTTTCTTAGTACTATATGACAGCTTCACCCCTCCTATATTTTTGGTGTCCACAGTCATGCACTGTAGAATACGTGTACCAACGTGGACAGAAACTGCACAGACAGATGAAAGAAAACTGCCTGGCTGACAAAAGCTAGTTTCTGCACCACATGTCCTGGGGCAAAGACTCCCCAGCACAGTAGCTGCTGCACCTGAGCCTGTAGCCACTGCTGGGTTAGAGCATGGTGATAAGAATTATTGTCCTCTGTGGCCTGAAACTCTGTGACTGTGAGAAGGGTCAGGATAGCACTGACATCTGATTATTCGTTAGGAAGCAGAGTGAATGCTATAATTCCCATATCTTCCAGGTTTCTATTTGTAGGGTGCACTAGCACAGCAGCACAGGTAGCCTTATCTACAGTAGTTTCAACCAAACTAACCTGGAAAACAATAGCAGTGAAGGTAGACAGGTATCCCAGACAGAAGGGCAGCGTCCAAGCTCCATCTAGCAACACGAATCCACTCCTGCCCTGGCTGCCCACGTTAGCTGGCTCTAAACCCACAACCCCACATTTGATTTCAGTGTAGACATATATAACAAGGATTTAACTGATAAGTCTAAGTTAAGAACATAGCTTTTGGGAAGTGCCTCTACATTCAAATGGGGAAGAAGACACCAGAAGGCGACTCGGACCCTCTAAAACCTGAGTGATTCCTGCAGCCTCTGCTCTAGGTGGAAGCATACAAAGACTAACATGGAGAAAGCCTCTGTTAGCAGTGGAATTTGGGTCAGAAGCATGCTTTGGAAAGCAGCTGCCGATCACCTTGCTTGTCACACTCTTTCCATGCTGTACCAGTGGCAAACTGCTTTTCTTTCTGATGAGGCTGAATGAGAGCACACATCCAGCTGGTAGCAGTTGCTGAGCTCACAGGACTAAGTGACAGCTAGTCCAAAGGCACCCTCCCGGAACGGACATGGTGAAGGCACCAGCACCTCAGCTCCAGCTGTTTCACTCTGCAGAGTCCACTTGCTGATGCACAGCCATGCTTGTCAGCTGCCATGCCAAGGTGCCCAGGTGTGATGAGATCAGGGCACTAAGCCAAATCCAAATCACAAGGGAAGGAGCTGCCATTTCCCAGATGAGAAGCTCCTCCAGATCCCACAGGAACTCTGTGGCAATGCCCAGAAAATGAAGGCGGATTTAATAACAAGACCACCCTCCTTCAGGATATTGCTTAACTTGCATTCCTACCTTGAGGCTTGCTTATAACCATCTGTTAGTCTGCAAAATTATTAGCCTCTTCCTCCAAAAGGAAAATTCTGTTATAACACAGCATCCTATTTTTTTGGCCCTGCTACTCCCTAATTCAGCTGACACTTTCAACTTTACCCATTTTGCAACTCTCTTAATCATGTACCATTGCCTAAGTTTTTTTTTTTTTAAAGTGCAAGCTTGCTATGCTCTTTTCCACACAGTAGAAATGAGTCCTTCCTCAACACTAAAGGTATCCATGAAAACACCAGTAAGACCATCTACTTACATAAATTTACAGGGCGCTACTAAGTAAATGTAAATCAGCTAACTTTCGCCAGGGAAACCCTTAGTCAAGGCACTTTAGCTTCAATATAAGTTTTGTTACAAAAACCAGGGCACAATATAAATCCAAAGAAATTATAGCTCCTTTTAGCAGCTTAAAGATCTGCAAGGAGAGGCAAGGGGAATAAAGTTTTTTGGAGTCACTTCTACGTTTTGAAGCCAAGTGCTATATGGCAGAGTTAGGATTTGCCTGTCACTATTACACCTGGATTTGGGAGAGCATGAGTCAAAAAGGCAGCAAATTAGATAGTGGTACAGTGAGAGGCGGACTTCCACTTCACTTACCATTTGAAGGACACCAAAATATGACATCAGGTATCCAGACTCCACTGCTTCCAAGCCAAAGAAATCCATAGAGATGATGGAAAACATAACCAGGAAGAAACCTAGAGGGAGGGTTAATAAAAAGCATACATCAATATACTTGCACTGCATATAGAGGCCCAGACCCTGCTCTCAGTCACCTCCAGTATGAGTCAGTATCTCTCCCTGGGGTTACTAGGACTGGATATAAACATGAGCAGAATCCTATTCAAAGTCAGTGTAGTAATTTAATCTTTAAATGTTAACTTTTTTATCCCCCTTACTTTCATCTTTAAAATAATGTGACTATGTAGGCTGTAGATTCAGCTGTTTATTATAAACTGGTAAATATTTTTATCACCCAAGCCAGACTAACCATTAAGGCAGCGAGAAAACATTTGTTCAGACAAGACTGTAACCATAAAAATAATCTGATTGGATTCCTTGCCCCTTTTGCCTGATTTCAGATTTTCACCATGGGGAACGCTGCCTGGGAAACAACCTGTTGACATCAGCCTAAATAGAGCGGTTTCACTGCACCCCTGGGCAGTGATGGTGGTGGCACATGAAGTTTCTTGCTCTCCTGGACCAATAGCAGTGTTGATACAACCAGTTGGGGAAAGTATGGACAGAAAGACCACAGGTTGGGTCTGCTTTTCAATTAAGGCAATTTCTGGAAAGCTTAACGGAAAATGCCCACTCACTTAATCTCACATGAAAATACAATAGTGTGCATTTCCCCCACCACCAAACATACACAAAACCAGACACGCGTACACATGCTCCCATTGTACACAAAGAGCCGTCAAATAATTAAAAATATTATGACAAAACATTGCTCTCAAAGAGTGGTATGGGGTAGGAGGCTGCTGCCTCCCCTAGTGTCTTGTGCACCTCAGATGGGCCAAGACTGTAGGAAATCGGGGCTCTGTGCATTGGAGAGCACTGATTCTGCTGGGGAGAGGAAAAGAGAGCAGACGACCTTAGGAGTTCTGCCCTTCCTCGTAGGATCCTCCGAGGTACAAAGATGGTAAATAGGGAGCTGTGGTCCTCTCTTTCCTGGAGAAAACAGAGCCCAGGAGGCAACGTGTGAGGACTGAGAAGACAGCTGGTGGCCTGGCAAAGTGAGTTTCTAATCCTGCAGCATGGCAAGGATCTTGTTGGCATTTCCTGGAAGGGTGCAGAGATCAATCCCAAATCGCTGGGTAAAACACCATGGAGGACTTGTATCCTAACAAACCAGCACAACCCTACCACACCCAACAGCCCGGCAGTGGAGCTTCTGCAGCAGTAAGGACCTCCCTCCAAGCACCTCGAGCCTTTGCCGTAAGGGACCACCACCCTCCCACCCCAAAACCTGCCACAAAACCTTCCTGAACTCCACCGCTCACTGGAGACACTTCTTTCCCCTTAGTGGGGATACCCACACCCCAGCTGGCCCTGCAGCACTGGGAGAGAGGGACTGGGGTCAGGAAGGGCGTCCTGCTCTGCTACTCTCCAGATACTTGGAGAAGGTATCAGGGAGCTGGGGCTCGTGAAGATTTATGGCTTCACCACACCCCTCTGTGGAGAGCACCCCATAGTTATCCAGTTACTTTGAAATCGTTCTAGCTCAAGCCAGCTTAAGGTAACATGCAAATAACCATATTTACTCACAACACCCAAAATAGGCAACAGAGTTGCACATGTTTATAAAAGGCACACGTGAAGAAATGAAAGAAAAACCGCACTTCGTTTCACTTGCAGGAAGATTAGATTGAAGCGGGCGCTCACCCTTCATCCTTCTACTCCGCTGCAGGTACCGCCTAGGAGGGGCTCGACCTTCCTACATACCTGATGCTTCTTCCCGGTATCACGCGCCAGTTTCTACAGCTCCTCTCCCCTTTGAAGTCCCTCACCAAGTTAAGGCAGATTTGGATCTTTCTCCTCCAAATGAGCTGATTTCTTTTGGAGCAGGGGGATAGGCTGTGCTCTTTCATTAGTGTTACACACTGCACAGCTCCCCTGGAGATGCAAAGGTGTCTTCTTTAGATGAGAGTCACCTCTGTGCCTCCATGGTCACTTAAATCTGACTAGGCAAGGGAAACCCACCCTGCTCCCTCTTTCAGCGACTAAGGGGGTCTCTCCCACTGGCAACACATTTCTTGGTGACACCTGCAGGGGAAGCCCGAGATAGAACTCAGAGGATTTTATGCTCATTGGAACAATCATTTCTTACAACGATCTTATCAGGTCCTACCTGGGTAGGCTGCAGATCAACTGAATGCAGCCATGTGAATAATGTATCCCTCCCCGGGGAGGGCTCACTGGGGTGGTGGGTCCCCAAGCTCTTCTGGGGACACCAAAATCCCACACAGGAGCTGCTTGGATAAGCCTCAATTCACAGTGCAAGGCTCAGGTTTTCAGCAGGAAAAAATGGAAAATAGCAGAAACTATCCTCAGAAACCTCTTTTTTTTTTTTGTTATGCGGGTGTGCACCCTAAATAAAAGGGTGAACTGCTTAGAAAACCTGGCACGAGAGAGATGAGTAACTAGGGTTATGCAGCAATCGGCAGGTAAATGTTTTGTGAGATGTGATAAAGATAAGGAAAAGCACAAAAGATACACAAGGAGTACAAGTCATATTTAAAAAAAAACAACAAAAACCCATGACATTTCTAAAAGCAACCCGTGGCTTTGGGAGGGCCAGCTTAGCAAACCTTACCGAGAGCCAGTGTAAAAAGGCGAGCATGGCCTCTGGGAGCCTGTCTCAGGGATCCTACGCTGGGTTGCAAACTGAAAGGACGCAGAGCCCCAGGGCCCACAGCAAAATCCTGCTCCACACGTGACAAAGTCCCTTTAAAAATGGGAGGGAGATGCTAACGTGATTGCATTCAAACCAGGTTTTCCAAAAGGATGAGGCAGCCAAAGTTTCGTAGAAGCATCTATTTACCAGTATTTTCAAGGCTCTGGTGATTTCTGGTCAGTAAAAGGTATGTTTGACATTTTCATCCTTGTGCTTTCTTTTCCGTCTCTTATCTACCGCAATGCAATGAGACTCGCTTTTCCCAGGTCAGTCAAGGATGTAATTTGGCTGTGCTGGAGAGGACTGCTGCCCGTCCATCCCTTGGCAGCTGCCCTTCTGCAAGAGGCACAGAGCCCGTGTCTCTGCTTTTATGCAACACAGGGAGGAGGTTCCCAGCCCTGCAGCCCTCCCGGAGAGGCTCTTTCGGTCTCAAAAAAGCTAATTTTAGACAACAATGAGGTCCATAAAGAACAGAAGATTTTCTTCTGTGTATATCACAAACGTGTTTACAAAGTAAATAGAGAAACGTCTGTAATTTGGGTGATCTAATTAATTATACAGTTGCAGCCGGGAGATGAAAGGTAAATGAACTCATGAGGAGCTCAGCCTCCAGCTGTGAGCAGCAGAGAAGTAGGTGATGGCCGAATCCCCTTTCAGCTGCCATTGTATGGTCAGTAATCTGAAGAGAGACCTGCAAATAAAAGTCACTGGGATTTTAATCACTCCCCACTACAGTGCAAGCACTATACTCAGAGCAGGAATGCCTCTGGTGAACCCATTCCTACTCTCACCGAAATATTCCCAGCCATTTCTGACAGACTGTTAGCCCATGTCCTGCCTTAAATCTAAGCTTCACTTTCTCCATTCTCTTTGCCTAGAAGTCCCCTTGCAGTTTTGGGCAGGAGATGTTTATTTTGGTTGAGTGCGCTTTTTTGCTGTGCAGAGAAAAAGAAGAACATCTTCTGTAACAGGGAGGAATTTGCATTTCAGCAGCAATGACTACAACAAAGTGCATCTCGCCTGGTCTTTGGAAAAAGGAGAGCACACAGGAAATCACTGTGTAGATTCCATATGGATGTGGTCTCAGGATGGCATTTTTAAGCAGAAAAATGAATACTACTTTAAAGCTGAGAAATGAGCCGGAATCAGCAGAGAAAACCCTCATAAAACATCACTCAACTATCTCATTTGTGACACGCTGCCATTTTATAAACACTTTTAAAAATAAAGTTTTAAAAGTTTAGTTTCAGAATAACCTAAAAAGAGCACTGTCAGGGCAAGCTGGATGAGCAGACCATCAAGACTGTATGCTGTCTCTAGTGGTCGGGGTAGGACCAGCTGGCATTATTGATCTCAGCCAATGCCAACTATGTACAAAAAGAAAAAAAGTCATCAGAAATCCTTCACTTCTCCCTAAGTTCCCTGCATGTTATTCTACAGCTCCAGACAGACTTGTTCCCCCAGAGCCTCAGCAAGGAATAACAGTTGAACCTGGCCAAGCCCAGAAATGCCACCCCCTTCCAATTCAGCCACTCTCCACAGCCAAATCTGCTTTCATTTGTAAACTGAATTTACAGTTTACAAATTAGAATTTAATTTGTAAATTATGTTTCATGTTATTCAAACTTCAAGGGATTCTGCAGACACAGATGAATTAGACAAAGATGCAAAGTATAAAAGCTAAGGTGCCCTAAATCCTCTCTTAAGATCCTTATTCAGAAGGGAATTGCCTTAGTTTGTTCAGATGTGTGACGTGCACGTGTTTTGATGAGTACAAAATCCAATCCTTCAAACTCTAATCAAGAGAAACTGCACTCAGGTTTGACTGGGAGAAGAGCCGTGAAGGCTCTCTGCGTGGACGGGCAGAGAACATCGCTCTTTCCTTACACCACCACTAACAAGGTTGACATGCTGGATTAATCTCTAGACAATTGGGTGGGGGAAGCGAGGAGAACACAGAGGGTAGGCAAAATTAAAGATGATTAAATTGTGACCAAGGGTATGGATAACCAGGCCAGTTGGAGACATGGATCGTGCCAGGACAGCAACTGACTAAGGGAGTAGGGAAACAGGCGGGCTTGGGATGGGTTTGAGGTCGCAGCGGTTGTCTACCATGACACAAAAACCAGAGTAGAATATACAAAGCAGAGAAAGTGAGCACCACCATCAGTGTGCAAAGGAAGAGACATGCTGTGGCACCTCTGCGTGCAGCTGGCAGTTAGAGCAGCCACATCATCCAGCAGCCTCTCATCCAGCAACAGCTTTCAGTTGTTGGGAAAAAGGTTCATGTACACATACCCCTTAAAATCATTAAGTAAAATCAAGAAGGATCTCAGTGTTTCTGGCAGAGTACAAATGATTTCCCTCTGCTCTTAAGAGGTTATAGCCTAAATAGAAATGACAGACAACAGGAAAAAAAACATTTACAGCCAGGGTAGATAGATTAAGTGATTTGCCAAAAGTCACAGAAGGAGCCTGTAGCAAGTAGTCTGTTTTACATTAAGCGACAGGTTTTTGACCCTATGTAGCTGAGAGCATTTAAAAGCATCCAGCATCGAGTTAGGAACTGAACCCTCACTGCTCTGTGATCAAATGCTACATGCTTTCAGCAACTTGAGACAAGCCTGACCTAAAGTGTACATCATCTTATTTTAAATACATCAGCAATCATGGGTAGTGGGCAAGATTTACCAATGGGGAGTCCAGCAAGGACCTTGACTATGAAAATTTCCATCACTCCTGGAAACTTCATCAGGCGCAGGATTTCTCTGATGCTAAACACACTGCCAGACTGCGATGTGCCTAAAGAAAATGACATATTGATTAATGCTCTACTTATACAGGTTAGAGGCAGGAAGGAAGAGACTCTGAGAATGTCTGCGCAGGTTCAACACCACCTTTCTGAAAAGGTGAGTCTCTGCAGCACCAGCTCTCTGCCGACAGCAGGAGTTTGGGAGCTGCTGCTAGGTCTGCGTGCAGAGAACCCCTGTGAGACAGCAGGTCTGCCTCCCGTGTGAAGCCACACGAAGCCCCAGCCAGGGGTCCACATTCACCTTTTCTGAGATGTGCAGCAAGCACTGGGCTGGAAACCTGCAATTCTGCACAGCAGAGTGGTCGGTAGGTAGGGAATAATAATATTCCACAAAGACAGCTTAGGCATTAAAGTGTCAGCATTTCAAGGCTGGCATCTTTTGCCCTTAAATACAACCCCAAGTCCTTTAGCAGAGTCCTTACAGCATATCAATGTCCCATCCCTATTCATGTGCTATTTATCAGAAACACTAAATACTTACTGTTCTCCATGTCATGATGGTCTGACTTTGGTTTAGCCTGCAAAGGGATCCAAACCATTGCTATCATAGTATTTATGAGATTTCCCACCAGCCCAACATATATAGGAACGAAAATGCTGCAAACAGAAAAAATACAGGTAAGTGGATAAATAGCATAAACAAGACATTTATATCTCTGTCCTGCAATGGCTTGGGCACTTGGATAAAGAAAAAAATCCTTGAAGTCACCATATATAAGGCTATAAAAGAGCCTTTCATGGGGGCTTTGAATATGGCCACACTTTGAAATTTCACCAAAAGATTACTATTGCCATCAAGATTCATTTGTATTAATAATAGGGTATAATACAATGCTTTTACATCTGTACATGTCAGGGGAAAAGAGCCCCTCTTGGTTTAATGAAGCTTAGAAATCTTCCCATAGAAAGCACAGCATCTGCTTGTTAAGATCCATCTAATCCCATCTAATCCCCAGTTTCATTCATCTAAGTATCATCTCACTCTTTGAAATTTCTTAGCAAAATCAAATTAAGGAAAGTGAAGAAAGCACTCAAGTTGATTAAGGATGGTAGAATACAGCCCAGCCTACAACCAGAACTGAAACCACAGATACAACGCCACTTAAAAAGGAGCTGCTAAAAATAACAAACACAATTTACAAAACCTTCTGAGGAGGTGAGTAAACACCACTTTGACTGATGTACCTACTTTTTCCCAAACCAAATCAACACCTCTTCAACTGTCCATCAGGGCCCCAAATGTTGGATCTTTAACAGAAGTGGGGCCACATCCTTAGATGTAGACACAGTGAACAGCAATTATTTGCAGTAGTTGTACAATGATAAAAAGGAACAATTACAATTTATCTAAAAAACCCAAACACAAACCACGTTAAAGTCAATAGCATCAATAATAAGTTCTCAATTATCACTGTCCTCTTGAAAGAGAAGATTAGGAAATGACTCCTCCCAGTCTGTAAGGGCATGTGGGAAGATTTCAGACTCTGAAGGGCTTTAACTCTACCAAACAGAGGTGGAGCAAAGTCCAGGGGTGGAAGACTGAAACTCAGGAGAGTTGAGCCAGAAACAAAGGGAGAAGCATATTTTGTTTTTAACAGTGATAGCAATCATCTACTAAACTAAAGATCTCCCCCATCATGGGAACCCTGTGAGTTGAAAGGTTTCATAAAACACGTGCTCAAAACCTACTGCAGGACACAGGTTTGGGATGGGAATGCCCAGCAGAAACACCAAAGGCTGGTGTCGCGAAGGACATAAGACTAAGTGACCACCATGGTGTCGTGGGGGCATTGAAATTTAAGCACCTTGGACTTCAGCAAATTAATGCCTGATTTTCAGCAGAGAAGGCTTTGGAGCTATGCAGGTCTGTGCACACTCAGAGGTGATGGCACTGTCCCTGCATCTCCAGCAACTGGTGCTGCAAAAACAGGACACAAAAGCGAGCTGCCAGCCACCAACCGATACTCCCTCTGAGCCTGCTGATAAAGGACTAAATACATATTC
Organism: Calidris pugnax; assembly: GCF_001431845.1. Lineage (NCBI taxonomy): Eukaryota > Metazoa > Chordata > Aves > Charadriiformes > Scolopacidae > Calidris > Calidris pugnax. The sequence goes on from NW_015091240.1 coordinate 1,517,277, forward strand.
CTGACTTTTTACTGCTGCTTTCCTTGTCAGACCATGGAATCATCCATGGTTTTTCATGGAATAACCAGCAGCACTAATTGTCAAAGCCTCAAGTTTCCTCTGTGCTAGACAAAGGTGTGGTCTGAATAATTTCTGGAGTATTATTAAAGTCCCAGAGCAAGACAGTCAAGGATTGAGAGGCAACCAACCAAGAGAAGCATCAAAGAGCAAATACATATATATACACACACATTCCCGCTAATAGCAACAGCAAAAATCCTAGCTGAATATTTTAATTCTCATTAATTATTATTAATAACAACAAAGTCAGATAATATCTTCCTGCAAATGGACTTAGTGCTGTAATTTAGACCTGTTGCCTTCCATCTGCCAAGCTGTTCCACTAATTACCCCAAACCACAAAATTAGTTATTTACTGGATCATTACTTTTTATTTTTAGTGAAGCAGATCACCACTTTCTGATTTAAAATTATCTGCCAAACAGTTCCAAAACTACTGAAATGAACTTTCTGGACCCAAATTTTTATCCAAGAAATCTGGAATTTCTACTTTGCATAGCAACATAAAGTAAATTTACTAACAAAATAGAAAGGATAAAATAAAAAAAATAAGTAGCTGCAGCTGGCTTAAAGTTTTTTGGAGTTTCTCTGTTTCAAGTTTTAAAAAAAATGCATCACAAAAATTTTCATTGGACAGAAAAACTTCCTTTCCAGTCTTATTTTCTCCTGAGATTTTCCAGAATCCCACATGCCAATGTAAATATGCTTCACTCCTCAGATCCAAGAAGAATTACAGCAAGCAATGAGAGAAGGATCCCCCTATAAAACTAGTAAGCAAACGATGCACTACTTCACTGCAAGCACATGACTGATAATTCATTGCTGTGAAAGGGAGCGGACAATCTTGAAACTTTTGTATTTGGGAAAACCTGGGCTTGCCATAATAGATTTGTGGCATTTTGTATAGCTGGACTCTGAATTCATAGAAATCCAGTCAAACATGGAGCTCAAAATCGTGTTTCTCAGACAAGCCTGAAGTGTTCAAAATCATCTGAAAATCCCCTTTTTTAACCACAGCTTTCTGTAAGTGATTCATCTTTTTCCACATATTAAGAGTTATCATTCCTTGATGGAAAGGAAATGAAGGTACACACCCTCGAGTTAGCTTCTCCCCTGTCTTGTCCTTTGGCAGGGACAAACTCTGGAACTGGAGATAGCGCATTTGTGTCCACCTCTTGCATTTGTTTTCTCACTTAAGAAAGACGAAGTGAAACCAAGGATAGTAAAAATGCCATATCAACACAGGAGGTCACTAATTTCTTTCTGATGTTTCCATTACAACCCATGAGTTACACACGAGGACAACTCCTGTGCCACCCCTCCAGTACATCATCAGTGGGACGCATCCTCCCACCCATACAGTGAAAAGCAACTGTTTCACAAAGCATCAGTGCCAGGGCGGCTTTCCTGACACATCATCACCTCTGATGAGGTGAGGGACTGTACACATTGTCTTTTCCTGTTATACAAACACATACAAATATTTACACTGTCATGTAAAGGGACACAAGTGCTAAAACCAGTATGCATGTGCTGAATCATTATTTCTGGCAGCAGGGAAGACAAATGCTAGTGGGTTGAGCTGACAGTACTCTTTCAATGATGCTGACAGGAGACCGGAGGCCAATGCATTTGCTGGGACAATTGATGAAGTTGCAATGACACTGCTGGATCCTCAGCTGGAGCTGCTCCATGTCACCACCAAGGAAGAAAACTCTATCCACACCCTGGGATGCTGCTGGGAGGGGAGCTGCAGCCCTGTGGAGGTGGGTCGGACAGAGGTGGTGGTGTTTGGAGAAGTCTAGGAAGCAGCAGGAGGGCAGGGGAGGGTTTGACCCCCAACAGCCCCCATGGAACTGCACTTCGACAAGGGGTACAGTGATGCCATCACCACCAGCAGAGAAAACAGCCAGGGGTTAGCAATGACAATCGCTCTGCTGTGCTTGCTGGACCCTTTTCTGCGCACTAAGCAAGTGGACAACCCAGGGCTAAGCTGTTGCTCTTATTTCTTATGGGTCTGATGAGGAAAAAGTGGTACAAAGCAGAACAGCTAAGCTAAAAGTGAGGTACCCCAACCCCTCAGTGGAACTGAAGGCTGGGGGTAGGAATGATTGCTGGGTTGCCAGTTCCTGCTGCGCAAGACTTGACTTGCAGGCACTCGTCTTTTTTAGTTTTAAGATTTAAGCATGAAATTCCATCTCTGCTGAAATCAGCGGGAGTCCTTCTGCATTCAATTTTGCCTGTTTGTCTTATCAGGAGGATGTTTTACCAGGAAGGGACATGGAGGCACTATTAAGACAAACGAGGCACATTAAGCAGGTTGCTCCTGTGGGACCTTTTCCCATCCTCTTCCCCTTCCTGCCTTCCTTCTCATCCCTCCTGGCTGTCCACAAACCAGCCATGTGGAGCCAGAGTGAGCCTTGCCAAAACCAGCAGCAGATTTCCTGAGCGGAAGAACAAAGGACGTGGGTAGGTCTAATACAATTAAATTAAAGGGAGCAAAAGGGCACAGCAGCTTCAGCAGCTGAGATCATTGTGCAGCCTTTTCCAGCTTCTCACTGATTAATAAGAGGTTAAGAGCCTTTACCATCCTGGGCTTTATGGTCAAAATAACTTGGGTAACTTTATCGGTGTACTTCAGCTTGTTACTTATAATTCCTTTGAGAGCGAGTCCCTTGCTGAGTTTTGCCAGCAGCCTTCCTTGCTCTCCCCTGGGCTTTTCCACTAGCAAAGCTCCTCTCAGGTTGTCAGCTAAGACAAGAGCTGCCTGCTCTCCATCATTCGTTTTCAGCTTTGCCATGAAAGGGAGGAACAAAATGCATTGCCCTGTCCTGAATGGGACCGATGTGCCCCAAGGTCCTGCTGCCCAGGAGGGCTCGCAGCAATCGGCTGCAGGGAGCAAATGGCTGATCTTAGAAGAGGACTGACTTTTGCTACTTTTTGCCAACAGGAGCAGCTGCAGCTTGCCCTGACTTAAAGCTTTCAGAGATATAAGAAGAAAACATCAACAGAGGGACCTGGAGGCCAGGAGCCCATAACATCAGCCAAACGCCGCATAACGACATAATGAAAGCCTCTCATTTTCATTTTCCCGAGGCCATTAGGCGAGCATGGCAGATGCATTAAAAGCATCCGTTAAAAGAGTTTTCAAGGGTTTCAAAAAGCAGGATGGCCAGCCCAGGGTACACACACCACAGGACCAATGGTGTGGCCAGGTACAAGGCTCACTTGGTAGCCCTTGGCCATGGATAAGGGACAAATGGCTAACAGCTAGGATTGTCTGTCTGGAAACTCCATCCTTAATACTGGTGGGAAAGCAGAACTGATGATGAAACCATTAAGAGTAATGTCATGGTAAACAGATTAAACCCAAAGAAAATATTAGCATTCAAAGCCAGCTGGAGGAGGTCTGCATTTCTTCCCATCTAAGGTTTAACCAGCCTCTATATTTACTTGCAGGTAATTGTAAATCCCAATGTGCACCATGCTTCCCCTGGTAGATGAAGCAAGGACCTGCTCTACATTACTTCCCAACATGATCCCATCAGGGTCAATTAGTATTAGGCAAACGAGTGCAATCAGGGCTCAGTTTCTGAATCAAGACATAACACAGTAACACAGGAGACAGCAAGGTCTCCCAGAGGCTTCCCAAACCCTGGAAGTGATCTTTTGCATCTCTGCCCTAAGTGTCGCACACCCCTGAGCTCAGAAGTGGCACACATGAAGCATCAGAAAAATCCAGAGAAGTTTACAGCAAATGCAGCTCTTGGAAAGTGGGCCCTGGCCAAAGAAGTATGTGTGGGTGTATATACATACATATATATGTACAAACACATGTGCAGAGCATTTTCCCGCAGCTTTGAAGCAATGTTTTCAGCAAAACTTCCATGAAAAATTCAATCCCACTAAGGCATGTGCACCATACAGAGCTCAGGCAGTGGCAAAGGAGCAGGAGAGAGGCCACTGACCAGGCATTTGCAGGCAGGTATTATTTTCAGCTGGCAGATGAGGGTGTTTGAACAGAGTGCCAGCTGCAGCCCCCAGGGCAATGCCAAGGAAGGATGGGTGCCAGAGCCTCCCCCTTCCACCAGGGAAGGCTACAACAAACCAATATGGGATACAGTTTTGGGCTCTAGCTTAAATTCCAGTCCTTGCTCGGCTGTGATTCCCATCTTTGGTTTCCTGCCTGAAAGGGCTGGGATAGACCAGTGAAGGTGCCTAGGGGCTGATGCCAGCTGGAAGGCTGCATTCAGGCTGTGCATGCCCTGAGACGCTATCAATTGCTTTCTGATTAGCATTTCAGCCACAGAGCCCTGCTCTGCAAAGCCCAGGAGAAAAATGCACGTGTATAATTGCACAATTAGATGTTGCGTCAATACAGCGATTCTTTCAAGCAGGAAGCAGTTCCCAACGATTCTCTGAGGATTAAAGGATCAATGTGTATTTCGGCAGTGAATGGGATTGAGTTTGTTTTCTTTCTCTTTTTCTTAATAAAGTCAAAGTTGAAAATGGAGAGAGCGCAAATTGTTTTTTAGTGACTCACTCCCACTTCAAAACAGCGCTGCATAAAGCCGGCATTCATAGTAGGCCCAGATTCCTTAAAGAGCTCTGAAAGAGCTCTCAAAATATTTCTTTGATTGCAGTCCGGCCACACTATCCACTCATCCACTCACACCCTTAGATGGGCAGCTATGGGTGAAAAATAGATGGTGAGTTAAAAAGAGAAGAAAAGCAAAAAAACTGAGGTGAAAAAAAAAGTTCAGGTGAAACCATGACACCAAACCATGCTCTCTGATAAACAGTTTTGAGTAAGAAAGTGAGCAGTGGTCACTGCATTCACGATAACATAGTGATACATAAACTTAGTACACATCTTATTATAAATTAGTGATGGTTTCACTCAAGGAACTTTGCTTTACTGCCTTGACAATGCTCGCTGAACGTATTTAATCTTTGATCCATTGTGCCCTGGTCTATATTGGTGAGATTCCTCCTAAGGACCAAAAAAGCAAGCACAACATTTCACCAAAGCTTCCTAAAGAAACAAAACCACAAAATCCTTAATCAAAAACAGAATTATTGAACCTCAAATGCCCTTTTGCACTTGCTTCCTTATTGTCAGGTAAGAGGTACTTCATGAGAGGTAGGACAAGTTGCCTGGGATAAATCACCCGTATTTCACTGTAGTCCCTCAACTCCTTTGGTTGCAATTTTTCCATTATTTCATTGAGATCCTGGTATTTCTCTGGAGACAGAATGTAAAACCTGAGCAGATATCCATCCCCACCCATGCATCAGCAGGAAAAGGAGGGAGTTCACTGCCCTGATGCAACTAGAAACCATGCCCAGGGTGTCCGTTTTGTCGCATATGTTTTAGATGACGAGCAGCAGAAGTCAGCTGCTGTTGCTTTGGGGAGAGCAGGAGGCTCTTTTTCACTCTGGTGAACTTGACATCATTGCAGGCTGTTCAAGGAGGTGGTGAGACTGCGTCCACACCCTCTGCAGAGCCCCTCACAGGGCGAGAATGAGTCACCCCCAGATAAGTGCTCATTCAACTGCTTATTTCTAGTGACAGCCACATCTGGAAAATTCGGGTGGTGGGAAAGGAGAAAAAGATGAAGGAGAGTACAGGAATCCTGCATCACTGTTTCCGTCAGAACTGGGCAAGGGGCGATGCTGAAGATTGGCACTGGTGCATTAGCAGGGCAAAGAACCAGAAGTAGGTGTGCTGGGGACACCAGGAAGTTCACAGCCACCCCCAAAGTCATTGGAGCTACCTGTGGCCTAAACTTTCTTAAGTGGACATTTGCTCCTGTGTGTGTCACTGGCCCAGCACACTGGTAGGACTGGACACTCAGCCTCACAAAAAACCACATTAGGTCAGTGCAGGGCATTAAATAAAAACACTTGGGCTTCTTCCACATGGAAAATCCTCCTTTGGCAGAGCTCCCTATGTGAGTGGTGCTCTGTGTGAGTAGATAAGGCTGGCTGTCCATCAGGGGCTCCGCAGCAACAAAGCTATCAGTCCCCCCCCGAGCGCCTGCTGCAGAGACAATCCCAGCAATGAAAAGCAGCTCAAACGAACCGGCCGCGGCCGCAGCCCCAGCTCCAGCACGGCAGATCCCACCGCCGGGGCGGGAAGGGGGTGGCTGTGGCAGGATGCTAATCCCCAGGCAGCTGGAGCAGCCCATCCTGCCGCCCGCTCCGACGCAGCGCTCTGCCGAGGAACCCGACTAATTGCCGGAAGAGGCATATCAGTTACGCTTCAATAAGACGTGGGCGGATTTGCATGCTTTGCCCATAATCCACCGCTGATTTCAAGTATCATTTATTCTCGTGTGCTCTTTTCTGGTAAAACGTCCTATTTCAAAACACTGCACTTCGCTAATTCAGAGGTTGCACTCGTATGTGTGATTATTGCTATTCCCTGCTGCACAACACAGGCTGTCCCACTGGCATCTCAGTGCACCGAACACCTGCACGGTTACATGCATTTATAACAAACGGGGGAATAAGCTGCACTCCCCAAAAGGTTTTCATTAGCTGTCTGGCTAAGGTGTTGCTTGCCTCACGCTCTGCAGTATCACCCTGTATGTCTAGAAATGGAGGAGTCTAGACAAGGAGACCAGGTATGAACTGCACTGGGGGCTTGCAACATCTGGCTTTGATCCCAGCAACGCTAATACTGGATGAGCTGGGGCAGGTCAAGATAGACATCAGAAAGTAGGTGTAAGAGGTCAGTTCTCACAAGAGAGGCATCCCACTGGTGAGGCTGGGACATGTGCTGTTCGATCTATCTGTGAATGATCTGGAGCAGCAGTGAGGTAAGAATGTTTGCTGAGGATACGCAACTAAGAGAGTACCGGGGGAAAAAAGCAGTCAGTGGGGAGTCGCATATGGCCCTTAAAGGGCTGAGGGACTGTGCAATAACACGGCAGCTGAAAGTCAGTGCAGATTAAATTTAAAGTGATGCATGCAGAGAAAACAAATCTTAAATTCACATCTGAAATGATGGTTTCTGAACTGCTTATTACTACTCAGGAGTAATACCTTTGAACTATCATAGACTATTCCACAAAACCATCAGCTCAGTACTCAGCTAATCAAACACTAGGGATTACTATGAATGAAACAGCAAGCTAACGGAGAAGAGAACCTCATTAGAGGTTCTGGTTCACCAGCACTTTGAATAGTGCATGCAGTCCTGGTCCCCACCTCTCGAAAAGGTATCTAAGAAGCAGAACAGGCTCAGATGATGGCAAGAAGGACAATTCATGGCAACTGGTTTTATACCTGTGGAGGCTGACAGCCTTCACCTCGGAAGGACATGTCCAAGGCACATCTAATAAAGGTCCACAAGTTTGTGAGGGACTTGGAGCAGGGGGTTAGGAAGTGACTGGCACGGTCATTTCCACCACAAGAACTGGGAAGTACTAAATGAAGCTGTTGGAGACTGGCTCAAAACAAAGAGAAAGGCATAATTCTTCCCACAACATGTAGAAGGTTGGTGGAGTTTGTTGCTACTGGTGTTGTGGAAGCAAAAGGTTTAGACGGGTACAAGGAGAGACTGGACAAACACTTGGAAGAATGATCCACTGCAGGTTACTAAAGAGTCACAAACCATATTCATTCATGTCAGAAAATACCGAGCTGAAAATAGTTGGAGGCTGGAAAAGTAATTGGTGAAGTATTGTGGAATTTTGTCCCACTCTTTCTCCTCCCTAAGCTTCTTACTATGATTTTTATTGGAGAAAGGATACCAGATCATGTTGAGATGCAAGTGCAATATCCTGCAGCAGGAATCAAAACCATGTCTCCCACCACCATCTCACAAACCAGACAGGCTCATTTTTGCTCATTCCCTAAAAAACACTGCTTTTTTCCTACAATCCTTAAACATTCCAGATAATAAATAAGAATAACCACAACTCTCACTTTGCACTTGAGACACTCAGTTGGGAAAGTGTAATGCTACATTTCAGTCCAAGAAATGTTCATATATCTTCTCAAGTGACTGTTTAATACAACATACAGATGCAATCACCCATCTCTTACACATGGATTTTCCCCAGTCTTTTTCTTGGCTACTCCAATCACACAAAATAATGATAGCTTTTTGCGGGTCCCCCCACCTTCTTCTTCTTCTTCATGATGGAAGTTTGTTCCATAACAGGTCGCAAAGCCTTTAAGTAATAATTTTTTTTTTCTTTTAAACTGAGCAACAAAAACTGCTCTTCCAAGCTCAGAATGTGGTAAATTATTAAAACGCTCCGTTTGGGTGTGTTGCTAGGTAAGGACTCCCACACACAGACTGGTTAGAAGGTGAGCAGTGCTTGCTAGACTACCCGGTGACTCACCACCGAACGCATCGTTAATCATATGTTACAGCATGTCTGACTTCATACAGTACCGTAGGTGGTGTGAAATACTCTTTGAATGAGTTCAAGCTTTTATGAGGTTACAACGCTTCAGACTCCAGAAGACTCAGCTGGGCAGGAAACTGTTGAGGATTTGCTATAGTAACCTGGGCTGCACTCCCAGAACGTCAGGTCTCAGCCCACGGCAGTGGCTTTGGAGGATCCACAAGTTTGGCATCGGCTGAAGTTGTTGCCTCTCACTGATTGTGACGCACTTGCTTACTCAAAGCAACATGTGGGCAGAGCTGAATTTTGCTGCCCAAGGATGAGGGGTGGGGTCCGGGTAGTTCCTACAAGGGGAAGGGGTAGGATTTGGCTGAGAAAGAAAGCACAAAGAGAGCTCTGGCAAGCCAGGATCACAGCCTTTGCTGGCACTAAGGAGACAGGCTTCCTGACTGCTACTTCCAAGAGGACCTCTCCCACCTTCCAAAAAAAGACACAGACGCCAGATGCTCTGTCTTTCCTCAATGAGCATGCCTTCTCACCACTCCAGCACAGGAAAGAAAACGGGACTGTGGGCAGACAGTCCAATGCCACAGACAACCTCCTATTCTGCCAATGCTTGGAGGTGTCCCAGCACCAGCCCACCAAAGGACTCGAGCTTCTTCCTCTGCCAGTCCCTTTTGCAAGCAGGGCAGTGTTGAGGCTACTGCAATGGTCCAAGAGAGCAGTCCTTGTGTCATGCAAAAGGAAGGGCTCACTCCACACCCCACATCCAAAGGCTAACGAGTTGACTAACCAAGTCTGACACTTAAATTTCATCTCTTACCAGGACTGCATTCACGTGAATGACATTTTTAAGCTACGTAATCCCTGGCAAAACAAGTTACTTTACCTTGAGGTAAGTAACTGTAAATGCAGCATCCTACCAAATGTACAGCACAGACTGATCTTGCCTTGGAACATGTAATGGCAGCCAACACCTCCTACCTCGAGGTGTGGAAAATCTTGCCATGCTCCATTAAGGGCTCCAGTGCCTTTTGTCTAGTAAGACCTTCTAATGAAATAGGACACGTTAAGGCCAATTTTGTACGGGAAGCAATGTTGGAACGCTAATACCCAAAAGTCACAAATAAAACATTTCACACATTAGGTGGAAGACTTTCCAGCACCCCATTCCAACCTCTTTGGTTGCACAACAGGCCCCTTAAAAACAACCCTTTCTCCAGCAAAGACAGAGCCCCGGGGTGGTGGTGCAGCTGATTTGATTTCATGAAGAGTTTGACCCCAGAAGGAGGCATCTGCATGAGAAGAGTGAGTCATGCCATTTCAATAATGGGCGAAACCATTAATTAAAGGTGCGCAGTTTGCTTGCTTGGGCAGGCTTCGTATGCTCAAACCAGGAGTGGTCTCACTGTTACTATATTTACTGAACTCCCCCAATTAAGTGTTTTGTTTCCCTCATCCCATAATGACAATGGTTTCTGCACATTAAATATATTCAGAAAGGAGGTTGTTCTGTGCTTCATATCTGCAAATTGTAGTAGTTTTCTCCCCTGCATAGATTGTAGGACAAACACCAGCTAAGGAATAGCTAAGAAACTTTGCACTGAATGATCTATTTTCAACTATTGCTTAGCATAGTAGAAAGTAATTTATTTGGGTTAAAAAGCACGTTCAATATTAACTGAAGTTGCTTGCACTTTTTGGAGCAATGAATTGAAAACAGATTTAATGTACTTCACACCAGTCAAATATAATATTTTCTATGCATCTTACATATTTCAGTGGATTCCAGAATTGCCAAAGCCCTGAGCGAGAACATCCTTTACCTGCAGACCTGGTGCAGTGGTTGCATTTCGAGCTCTGCCTAACACACCTTTGCTCTCAGTTGGAGGCACTCCCCTTAGGGAGAAAAAGCGCTTTGTTCGCTCTCCGCGCTACGTTTCATCTTGGCCCCACTACTGAGACCACCTACAGGGATGCCAGTTAGTATCGGCTGCATTATGCTGAACGGCTATTTACAGCAGCCTTCGGTGGGAACCACATCTTAGGCAGCCTCATGGGCAGCCTCCCCACCCAGCCCCACGCTTTGGGGCAGGAGCCTGCTCCATTCACCACCCAATGACGGCAACTGCAAGCTACCCAACGGACTCGCACGGAAAATTGCGAGCAGAGTGTTTACTGTATTTTTAGTTGTGTTTAATTGCAAATTAGCAGCTGGAAACAAGGAGGGGTGAGCAGTGTGTGAGCGGCCAGCTGTCTGCAAGGGAGTTTGGAAACCTCCGATTATACATTTCTGTGGCTCCAATGAGAGCAGTGCTGGCCCGCTGCACGCCCGGGGTTTGCTGTACCTGGAAGATTTACATTTCAAGCCAGTTGGTGCTGCAAGAGCCAGAGGCCACAGACTTCTTTCCAATGACGGCAACTGCAAACTACCCAACGGACTCGCACGGAAAATTGCGAGCAGAGTGTTTACTGTATTTTTAGTTGCGTTTAATTGCAAATTAGCAGCTGGAAACAAGGAGGGGTGAGCAGTGTGTGAGCGGCCAGCTGTCTGCAAGGGAGTTTGGAAACCTCCGATTATACATTTCTGTGGCTCCAATGAGAGCAGTGCTGGCCCGCTGCACGCCCGGGGTTTGCTGTACCTGGAAGATTTACATTTCAAGCCAGTTGGTGCTGCAAGAGCCAGAGGCCACAGACTTCTTTGGCAGGACATCTTAGGGCACGCACATATTGTAGAAGAGTAGACTCTACGACCGGGTAACTCAAGCCAGCAATGGGCCATGTTCTTTGGTGGTTGGGAGAGACAATGATTTTAGACTGGTTCTTGTGATATCCTGGACACTTACAGAAGCTGGCTGCTTTCAGTGCATCAAATGTGTCTGTATAAACAGACAAACTGGTTGATGAGGAAATTAATTACCTTTTGAGGTGACTAGTGGTTTGTTTTAGTTTGTTTGTTTGTTTTTTCTTTTCAGTGTACACTGAAAAAGAACTGTGTGTTTTCATTTCACTTCAATTTCATTTTCAGCAGGGAAAAAACATGAAAATGTGGACTTCATAGTGCTGCCAAGCCTGTGGGATGTACACCTCTACGGCACCAGGGAAATACTGGGGTATCCAGAGTACAAGGATCTCTAGACACAGATCTGCACAAGTCCTTGTAATACTCCTCAAAGACAGTTTTCCTTTTTTACATACAGAGACAGACCTGATAGCAGTAGCAGCTGAAAATCTCACACTTCAAATCTCACAACTTGTCTTTGTAACATCCCCACACAAGTGACAGTGGTGCGAATACCCGGAATGTACTCACAGGGAAACAATGCAAAGAAAGTCTAAATACTCCAGTAAGGTCCCATAAAGATCACAGTAAAAAAAAAGCCTAAAAAATCAGGTCTCTCACATGCAAGTTTAGTGCTCAGACCAGTGAGCCACACTTTTCCTTTTCACTTTCTTTTCTCCGGATCTCCTGAAAGCCTTTTCTGCTGCCCCAGCCACAACACAGATGCAATGGGAACCCACAACTCGCTGTGTCTTGCAGCACCCGGACAACACAACACAGCACCATGTATTACAGCACTATTGAGAGAAGTACACATATGTAGATTTTGGAAATGTCGGACATCTCTATTACTGTTTCAAGAATTCTTCCCGAGGAAGAATAGTGTGCCAGCGTCGGCAGGCCCAGCTCCATGGGAACCAGCTGCCCCAGAAACAGACTTCGCCCTGGGGACGCATTCTGGAGCCCTGATACAATTAAAACACAAATTTGAGTCAGTGGAAACTTGTCTGAGGAAGAACTGAGTAAAAACCACAGGGTCAAAGTAAAGTACGCCACGCGGATCCTGAGGAATTAGCAAGAAATGCTGCAATCCCAGCTGCACCATGGGCATCATGGAAAAGAGACTGGAAAATATCAACCAGGGGCATCACGGAAAAGACACAAAGTCAGTAAGAGCTGAAAATGGCTTACAGGATCCAGCCCAACATCAGTAGTGTAGATACGACGGCTGCCAAAAGCCACCAAAATGGCTGGATGTACAAAGTACATCCAGTACAAAGAGCCCAGGCATAGAACAGAGGCATGGTTTAACAGCAGGAAAGAACTTAAAATTCATCTCTCTTTACTACATCTTTGGCTAGCAGCAGTTGAGCAAAAAGGATGGTATGGATTCAGTACCAACATCTTTAATCTCTACTTCAGACTAAGGCTAGTAGTTAAACTAGCCTCAGACAAAGGCAATTTTTTACTAAATGACACAAACTAAGCACAACTTACTATATCTACAGATATAGCCAACAAACCCTCTATTTCAACTACGCTAATAATTAGATTTCCTAAAAGCAGAACACCACAGCATTTGAAAACTTTAGGGGTGTTCTTGGCTTGCTTTAAGTCTGGTCAATATTTGCCTTTAATTTCTTCCACAGATCTATGTCTCGTAAAATCCAAACATGACCAAAAAAGAAAAGAGAGTACTAACAGATCACTAAACATGTGGAAAATATTATCCCAGAGGGAATATGAAAGCCATTTGCCCGAGACTCCTTCTGCACTCATCCTGTAGACATGAACAGCAGGAGATTGATGCTCTGGTGGCAAACACAAATAAAGTGGCAAGCCTTGGTCTTGGCTGGCATTAGAAGAAACCACACATCCAGCCATCCAGAGCTCGTTTAGCTAAGAGCATATTAACCTCTAGGCTAGCCAAGACTTTATCGTTTGGAAAATCCCAATCATGAGTGCTAGCTGCAAGGGGAGGAAAAAAAAAAAAAAAAGGAAGAAAAGAAACGTGGAAAGATCGGGCAGGACAAGCCTGAACATGTTCAATTTGTCCTTCCTACGTTACAATTACATCCTCATTCCTCAGAGCAAAAGGCAGTTCAAAGAGACAATAAACCCCTTTTTAGTCTTACGCCGCTGTGCTGGAAGTCACTGAAACGGATCTGAGGTGGTTCCCAGAGATAAGGGGACAAAAGAAATTAAACTCAGCTACAGCTACCGTTGGGCAAAATATCAGCAAATAGAGGCACTGCTTCAGATGTAGCTACAGCATTCATCTGAGGAAATAAGATTTAGTGGTTTCAAACTGAGATGAATTTAGTATACTGCTCCTTGAAGTCTGCAGCTGCTTCCTTCCTTTGCATTAGAGGAATATGAGCCTCTACAGCTTATACTAACTTCATATTATGGGATGGGTAGTATTTCATTGTCAGGACATGTGACTGTCTTTTGGGGTACAAGTTACTAAATGCTTCAGTGTAGGCCCCAAGACATTTAGGCTGAAGCACTGTAGACCACAGGATGGGTTTGGAGTGGGCAAAGCAGGAGGGACCAGTTAGAGCAGCCACCAAACAAGGGGGTTTGACCTCTTTTCTTTAACCCCCTAATTGGGCACAACAGACATAGGCCAACAGAGGGTCAGCTTAGTGCGACGCAGAAATGAAGAGCTGAAAGGCAGGGCAGAGAGTATGCTCTGGATGGACCTGGGAGGTCTCCTAGGGCACACCCACCCCATCCTGTCTCCCTCCAAACCAAATCAAGCAAAACCAAAGGTGTGGAGCATAACTATGCCACAGGGAACAATTAAGTGGCAAGGGAAAATAATGGAATTTGCAACTAAAACCATGAGATACTAGACAGCCCTAGACAAGGAAATGTGACAGCTGCACTCCTAGGCATGGATGGGACAGGCAAGAATAAAAGGCCCCATCATCTATTACCAAACAGCCCAGAAACCATCAAGCACTTATTTGAAAGGTTACTATAAAGTGAAACAACAGATTTATTTTTTTTTTTAATTAGTTTTTAATCTACTTCACAAAGACTTTTATAGAGTATGGAAATTGCCCTGCTCATCACCCCAGCGCCAGGGTCTCATTGCCAATGTACATTCATGTAACGGTAACAAACTTTAACCTGGCATAGGACTGACACCTTTTCTAACCCTAACTGAGCTGCATGAGAACTTAATTACCCAATTGGAAAGCCATAAATACTTCAGACTGACTCAGTTTGGGTGTGCTGGATTTTTTTCCTGCCTTCCATTGCGTCAGGGAATTTCTTTCCACCCTACAGTTCTTTGGAAAGGGGCACATGGCCGAAGGAGTCAGCGGTCGTGAATAATCAGGGAGGGACTTTTCCAGAACAAGGCAGTAATGTCAAAAAGTCTTTCTTCTGGGGCGACATTTGCATGACCGAGGGATGACATAATAAATTCGCAAACAAAAAAGCCTTTATACCCTCATGGCAGCTTTTGAAACCTCTCCATGCTGGCTTGATCCTTCCCTTCTGTGCAGAAGCATTGCATTTTGAGGGCAGGAATTTAAGCCCAATGTGCACCAAGCCAATTGCCGTCTTTGCAGCCGTGGCTTTATCTCATTCTTTCTGGCTAACGCAATCCTACAACCCACATTAATGATGCTATTTTACAGGGCATGACGTTTTGCTGTAGCACTGGAGGGATTTATTTCTGCTGTGGGAGGAGGGACTAAGAACCGAGCAGAGCCCAGGGAGACAAACCTGTTTGCATAGGAGCTCCATCAGCATATGTCTGGAGGCACCAGCGTACAGTGACAGAGCAGAAAGAAAAGTTTCTAATGGTATTGCCAGAGAGTGAAAAAGCAGCAGCATGCCAGGATGCCCTCCCCCATGCAAAAAAAAAAAAAAAATTAAAAAATCAAGCCCCTGTTAGACACTTGGGAGCTGCTGAAGCGCAGCCAGAGGAGCTGCATGCCAGGACACATCCTTGCGAAGGCAGCCCAAGCACTGTAGGCACCACCGGGGCACCGAACCAGGGCTGGAAACCCAGCCAGGGTGTGAAACACAGCGCAGATGCTCAGATTGAGGCAGAACTAATAGTTCACTTCCAGCACGGGCAATGTGCCAGATGTGGACCTCTGCTGAGAGTTAACTGAAACACACATGAAATTCTGAACAAAACCCTTCATTTTGCCAGTTGTTTGGTTTTAAGGAGGGGGCTGAGCGGCGAGTCAAAACCAGGTAGGTTCAGACCCCCACCAGAAAGTGTCTGGGGACTTTCAGAGCTGTGAAGCAGGCGCTACAGGAATGATGGATGCTGGACCAGGCCCAGCCTCCTAAGCCTAAGGGGATTTGCTCAAGCTGCCGGGAGCAGGAAAACCGTTTCTCACCAGCATAGGAAGTCAAGCGCTTGGCAACAAGGGAGGCAGCTCTCCCACAACTCCGGTTACGCAAACAGCTGCCTTCTGCTGGGTTTCAACATGCTCCACTGCTCCAAAAATAATTTCCTGCTTGATTTGATACCATTAGCAGGAGCAGAGCGCAGCACGAACGGTCATGCCGCTTCACGCTGGATCTAGCTAGCCACTGGTTTCTAGCAAAAGCCCTGATTCCATTTTTTGGCAGAGGGGCATGATTATGCAGGAGGAAAAGGTAAGTGGGCTGATGGCGTAAGCCCTCTCCTCTTCCGCTGCAAAGGATTTTGACGCAAGCTGGGACGAAAGCACCTGCCACTGTCGTCTTTCTGGGCCTCTTTCCAGAGTTGAGATTTCCCAGCCCTTGCACCTCGTAACACTTATGGCATACCACCAACACTCAGCAGCCAAGCAGGAATCAACGCCAACATAAAGTTCAACAGCAAAGTCACTGCCTGCTGGGCAATCAGGAGCTGTGCTGGTCTCAGAGAGAGTTGCTGTAGTTCCCCCACGGCACGAGGACCCAAAAACTAATATCACGTCTTGTTTCATTCCCCACTGGATACCTTTGTGTCCCCTTTGGAGGCTTGTTGGAGTAATCCCAGTCCAGTGCTTTGGGAACCACAGCACTTTCCATTCCTAGCTGGACTGGAATTTGGATAGCAAATTTTGCCCTAAGGTGCATCTGATTTCCTGTTCCCTATTCCCAGCCCAGGCATCTGCATGCCCCTTCCCAAGGGCCTGCCTTGTGGGGATTCCGCCAGGGGCCTTCACCAACACTGCTTTGGAATCCTCAAGAAGTACAGAGAGTTAAAGATTCCAAGGCCCAGCACATCAGCATCACACTCCATAGCCTGTGGACCACCAACAGCACAACCAACACATCAATATCAACACCAACCCTTCCAACTCATGGCTTTACACAGGGGTTAGCTGGTATCTTCCAGATGAAATTCAAGTAATGTTCAGCAAAGAAATGAAGCAGCAAAGTATAACTCAATGTCACCCAGTAAAAGAACGGCTGCAAAGTGGGATTCAGAAACTGATAGCATGTCTGCAAAATCAGCATATTTTAAGGCAGGATAGAGTGCACACTGGTGTGAAGGGGAACTCCTCAGCAGACTCTGAAGGTCTGTTTTAGCATCTGAGAAAGCTCTGTGAGCTTTTCCAATACTACCTGGCTCAGAAGAAGAAATCCTTGGCAGTATCAGCCAAATGTTTTTGTGCTGCCTTTCTCCTTCTCCTACACCTTGAAATCAAAGTTGTGCAATGGCACTCACTTATATGTTTTAAGCCCAAAGACACCATAAGGGACCATTTCATCTGATTCACTCCACACAAGGCTTATGGACCTTTTCTTTCCACAATCATTCTTTGAGCCACACAACAGGTTATGAGAGATACACCTCAGTCATGATTAGAAGAGTATAAGGGGTGATGAACCCACCACCACTTTGGGGGACCTTGGACAGTAACTAACCTTGGAAGGAAAAGCCATGAAAAGAGAGGAAAGGTCCCATCAGCAGCCCTGCACAGGACATTATGCCAGGATGACACCCACAGCTTTCATACATGAGGCAAAATGCGTATCTGGGCTGACCCAAAGGCCAGGTGGGGCCCATCCTGTCACTGTCACAATAAAAGGGAGTAACTCTGTGGAGAAGGTGGCTCCTCAGCTGCCGGAGGACCTGAGCCAAGTGGGAGGACAGGACTGGTGGGAAGAGTGTGCAAGCTGGTTTCCATAGTCAACTGACCCATGTCTGCAGCTGCTGCTGCTCCCACAGCCCAAGGGAGTGCAAATAAGCAGCAGTTCAGCTTTTCCAGACATAGCACAATTCCTGTTTACAGCCTCTGGGCTAGAATTTTCAAAAGAAGGAGCTAGGTGTCTATTCTTGCAGGAAACCAGGTGTGTAAACAGTTCAATTAATATACCCAGCAAACTGTGCTCTAGCACAGCAAGGAGGGCTAGTGGAGACAAGCCAAGAGCACAAGAGATGAGGAAGGAAAATACTTTTAAAGAATATGCCTAATTAGAGATGGACCTGAGCCAAAAGTTTGTATTTGAACACCTGGAATAGCCCTGGGGAGCAGAATTGTAACCTGAGCCCAGATCCACATTTTGTAACTAGCTCCTCTCCCAACTGAACTAAAACCCAGCCCCAGACCCAACCAACACAGAAGTCTGAGCTGCAGGTCTCCAACAGCCAAAGCCTGGAGAGTAGAATACTCTCAACCGAGTTTATGGCTAAGCCGTTGTGCTCAGTGGCTGGTGCCCTCTGTCCCTCTTGCCGCTCAGTGCCCCCCAAGAGGCCCACTCTGCCCCACTCCAGAGCCAGCTGTTGCTGCTTGGCAGCATGCCCCTAAATCACTGACTCAAGGTGGAGATGCCCGTTCGGTGTCTGATGGCACATCCCTATTTGCTCCAGTGATCATGGCATCCCCAGCACTGTGACCAAGCTCTACTTCTCACTGCACTGCCTTCTCCCTGCCCTCACAGGCTACAGCTGCAGCTCCTGGCCAAAGCAAGAAGCCTGACCCAACACAAAGCCAAGTGGCTCCACTCATGCCTGTAAGCCAAATATTGACAGCAACCCTCAGTTTGGTGCCAAAGCTGCAGAATCAGGGCTTGTTTTGAAGGGCACAACCTCCATGGCAGAGAAAGCCCCCATGCCCTTATGAGTCCTTGCAGAACTGACAGACTCCCTTTTCTCTCTTACAGCTCAGTTTTTAGGACAGAAAACTAAACTTCACCCCCACCTTACCATCTCTTTGCAATGTCTTTATAGCAGAACCACATTTGGCAAAGAGAGGTCAGCCCCATCCCCATAAAACCACCCTGTCATGGGCAGGCCATGCATTTCAGACAGCTTGCAAGGCTGACTAAACATTTACTTTTGGATGGCTCATTTCCAAAGCCCAGAAATAGATCCTCGTCCACAATAAAAGAGTGCCCGGGTGTGCCATCAGATGGCTTCATTGCCCTTTTACAGCATGCCATTGGCATTCCTGTGCTTTCCCCCCTCACAGGGTGCCAGTGCCGAGGCTGCCCGACGCCAGGCCCGCCGCCGCGTCCTCCTCTCAGGGCAGACCTGCAGATAGGCAAGGCCTTATCTCCTGGCTGCATTATTCTTGGTAGGTATATGGCAGTCATTTTTGCGTCATCTGACCTTGGGTCCTATCAGGCTGAAGTAGGTGACTAATGCACGTGGCCCTGGATTGCTTTCCCTGTCCCGGTGGGCACCTGGGATGAATTGGCACAGCTGGAGAAGGGCAAATGGGATTTGCTTCCACTGGATGCTGTAATAGTTAAGGCAGTGTTTGTGTTTTGGAAACCTTTTGAACAATTTAGGTCCATGGCTATTCAGAGCAGCTTTGTGCTATGGATGTACTTTTCTAGCTGTTGCAAATTCTTCCCTGCCACACCTGAACCTCCATCCCCCAGAAATAAAATGATTAAAAAAAAATAATAATCAGGCTTTATACAAAAGCACAGGAAAAACTTCACAAATCCTTTAAGTCCTTTAAGGGCCAAGAGACTCCACCTGAAAAGTGCTTGCCACACAGCACCCAGGCAAAATCAAAATGATGCAACTTTTGGTAGGGTGGACAGATTACAATCGGGCAATTAGACATCGCAGACCGTGTAATCGCATGCAATGAGAACACGTGTGGGTGTAGTGCGAGGCGTGAGCCTGGTGTCACCAACCACAGGCTCCTCTGGTTACCCTAAGGGAGTTCTTCAACAAATGGTTTCAAAATTTCTTTTCTAAACATCAGTAGGTCCATCTAGAAGTAGGTCTCCTTCTGTCATGAAAAGTAATTCCTGGAAGACTGGGAAACATCCAAGACTACACTGGAAAACATCAGCCAGCAGAATTGATCCATCATCCATTTCATATCCGACTGTGCCTGGACAGTCGGAAAGGGGAGGGGAAGAAACCCACCTCACACAATACAGATAATCTGTTATGCAGCTTTATATCAGGAAAGAGCCTTTCTAAGCTTCAGTGGGAAGTAAACTTAAACATCTGATGCATGAGCATACTCAGCTTTAATAACCATTACTGTCTTTCATCCCCGCTTTTTAAAGTCTGAGAACAGCATTTAAGGCCCTGGCCTCCTGGAAGCATTGCTCAGATGCTCCCCAGATGGCTTTTCCAAGGGGATTTCTAATTATTTCGGGTTTTTTTTAAAACATATCCTGCAGGAATACTTTAGTTTTCTAGAGGTTTTCTTCCTTCCTCTACAAATTTCTTTACCGAGGGCTTGATTTAAAACCAAACTCAAAGGAAACATTACCAATGACTTCAATTCATCTCAGATCACATACCCTGGGGTGAAAGAGAAATAAACCAAATCCCATAAAAATAAAGATAGTGCAGATTTCAAAAGGATTCACAGTGAAGTTTTCTAAAGAAGTAATTAGTCCAAAAGTTTCAGCCTAGAGTATCAGGGAATAAAGAAACATTTAGCGAGACTGAGGGAGTTAATACTGCATAGAGACCACAAAGGATTAGATGTATAATCTCCTGTCCACCAAGAAAAATAAATTAAAATCTAAGCAACAATTGCTGTAATAACAAGCAAACCAGAAAAATTCAGACGCTCAAAAATATTCAAAGTTTTCAGATCTGGAACTATCCTAAATGGACCAGATTTACAAAGGTTCTAAATTCCTATCCTCTGAAAATCCATGTTAGACACCCACAAGTGAGAAACTGAAAGAAAATCCCAGTCATCTCTGGAAAGCCTGATCACTGTGCTTCTGCTGTAGAGGACAGTTGGAGGGCAGAGCAGAGTTCCTTACATGTTTGTAAAGCAAAGCAAATTATTCTAATGAAGGTATAGGTCTGTGTCTCTCCCAAGCCATCCAAGCCACCTCTCGAGCAATAGCTAATTACAACGGGACATCCTACTCCTCCAAAGCTGCTACTCCTTATCCCCCAAAATGGGCCACAACCTTACAGAGCATTTTTCCCTGCCTCCTGCAAATGCCAGCTGGGCAAACTGGGAGTCCTTCTGCACGTGTTATGGCACAGACCCACTGCTGCCTTAAGGCACAGTGCTGGGTCCCATGCACTGACAGACCCTCACCACAGTGTCTGGTCTCTCAGGTCACACCATTAGCATTGCTCTCCTCTTGGATCAGCGTCTCTGCTTGGCCGCGGTGCTCAGGGCATT
The DNA here is from genome assembly GCF_001431845.1 of Calidris pugnax. Classification (NCBI taxonomy): domain Eukaryota; kingdom Metazoa; phylum Chordata; class Aves; order Charadriiformes; family Scolopacidae; genus Calidris; species Calidris pugnax. The sequence continues at coordinate 1,538,057 of NW_015091240.1, forward strand.
TGCTGCACCACTTGGCACAGCACAGGGCTCAGCCCAAGCGGATAGAAACTTGCAATCTGAATGCTGCAGAGAACGTTTCTGATGCTGGAAGTACCTTCTCCCTGGGTTATGATAACCAGTGATTTGTCAGGTTAGAGAGGCAAGCCCCAACAAGCACTGGGGTTAGCCTGGAGACGGCCATTCAGAAACTCCTTTGCCCTCTGGCTTCGTTCACGGCCAGGATACTTCACATACCTTTGGCTCTCGCAGGCTGGCGGAGCGGCTGTGAGCAGGGTTTCATAAAGAGATTGCAATGAAATGAAAACCCTGGGTGGAGCCACAGAAGCCGGTATGGTTCATAGAGAGGTCACACCCTTTCAATTCCCTCTGAGCACCCCATCCCAGCAGCCTGGCCTTCACGCAGGGCCATGATGAACCCGCACCTTGCGACATCCCGGTATTACATCTCCCCATCCACCCACCAGTCTCCTGCTCGTCCTATCAATCCGGCAGCAATGGCCAAGAGAACTCCTCCAAAAAGGCTGCTTTTCTACCCATCCTTTACAGCAGCCATATTTTACGGAGGTGGAAAAAAGGGGAGAGCAGCAGCAGTGGATGTGCTGTCCCCTTTCTTCCCCCATGGCCAATGACGGTCCATTTTGGAAATACTATTTCCTTCCAGCCCCTTGATGCCCCAACTGTGTTTCCCCAGATGACCCAATACATCTAAAAGCACTAAGCCTTTCTTCTGCAGTGCTTCACTCCTCAGCTCCCCAAGTCCTAGCTCCTCCCAGTTCACCCTTCACATGCCAAATCCACACATTTCCGTTCATCCCGACCTTCCCTCTCTCCCTTGTCTGATAGTCCTTCCCACACAAGCACCACATCCTTCCTGCCCCAACCTGACCACAAGGCTGGGCTCATTCACTGAAGCAGATCAGAATGAAACATAAGCATGACCCTTTGAATCTAAAGGATTAGGAGAAGTAAAGGAGAGAGCTGTCCATAGGACCATGTGCAGACATGAACAGAGGGAGGTTGTGCCACCCGAGCTTTCCTTCTCTTGCTGGACTTGGGTCTGCAGCCCTGCACTTCAGCCCCCAGCCTCTGGGACTCCCCCACCACTGAACTCTGTGCTTGGCTCAGCTCAGTTGTTTCTGCTGCTTTTCTGAAACTGCAAAAGGCTGGCATTTGCTTTTGATAAACAATAATTAAAAAAAAAAAGAAATAAGCCCCCCAAATGGGATGCTAGCTGGGCTCAGGATGACTCTGCCTGCCCAGGACACCAGGGGATACATCCAGGAAAAACTGGATGCATTCCCCTAAGGTAGTAGATATTTGCATGAACACACCTCGTGACAGAGAGAGTCTGCATCCCAAGAGCTGTATAATTTAAATAGCAATATTGTAAATGTATTGGGAGAGGGAAGGAAAAACCAATTCATTGCTCTATATTATGCATGAGGAACACCAGTGCAGAGGGATGGGACGACTTACTCGCATCACAGGAAAATCGCCAACTCCCAAATCCCAATTCAGGGACTTAGCCACAGCCTATTCTGTGCTTTTTGTTAACAAAGAAAACAGCGTTTCCCTGGATTTCAGTCCCCAGTGATACTGCTGGATTTGCTGCCCAGTCGTGAGATATTCCAGGAGTGGGAAGAGCAGATGAAGCTCCAGTGAGTCATGAGCAGACACTGCCTTATTGTGCAAACTGCACGGCAAGGGTCACGCTCAGCCCTCCAACGTTAACCTTCACTAGTGAGGCCAGACCCAAAATACCTTGTGCCTTTCCATAAAATTCCAGGGTTTTGGGGTTGTTTCTTTCTTTCATTTTTTACACTTATTACTTGGGGCTGTTAAGCCAGGCTTGACAAGAAAAAATCAGCCACCACCTCAACACAACCTTGCAGGAACAGGGTGAACAACCCACCAGGTAGGGCCCTGTGCTGCACAGAAACCCAGGGCTTTCAAAGCATCGGCCGAGGGGAGTGGTGTTCAAACATCCGTAATTGTTTAGCAGAGGTAACTTCACAAACACATACACACACTTTTGATTGCGATCTACCCACCACGCACACAAAACAGGGTTTCGCTCACCCGCCGCCCCCTCACTTTCTGTCTCCAGGCATAGGGTGGCGAGGCAGGGCAGCCTCCCCCAGTGCATAGGCACAATGAAAGCTGGAGGAAGGCAGCAGGGTAATTTCCTTAGTTCCCCCATAGATATTTTTTTTGCTCCTTTATTTCCTAACTGTCTGTCTTTCTGTCTGCTGGGGTAGTCACTGTCAACCCACAGAGGGACACCAGGCAAACCATATGAGGAGTTCTTCTTCCCATGGCTCTGGTGGAAGTCAATTCCCAGCAACCCCCAAACCTCACCTCTCTGTCTAAGCAGCACAAACCAGCCACACAAGGAAGTTCTGGGTACTTTCTCCCTTTCTTTATTATTTTTTTAATGCCTTTTCATCATGGTTTCCCTGCGAAGATGAAGCAGCTAACCCAAAAGACAGAGATGCCTGGGAGGAATGAGGGTGCTGTGAGGAAAAGGGGCTGGTGGGCATCCACCGTGAGCTTGCACAGCTGTGCTCACAGCCCTCCCACCAAATCCCCGCAGAAGGCCAAATGGGAATGAGAGTTTTGAAGGAAAATGGTGAGGTCCTGACAAGGCTGAGGAAGGAGCTGCCAACCAGCACCCCGTTAGCTCAACCCAAGACCAGCCATCCTCAGCCATAGCTTTGAGGACAGCCACAAGGCACAGGCTCTCTCCCACAAGCTGCTGACTCCTGCCCTGCACCCCACTCTTCCTCCCTTGGGAAAGGGCCCCACCTATGGGTGAAGGACCAAAGGGGAGCTCTTGGCCCCATCGACATGCCTCCCTCCACTGAATTTCAGACCAGGGACTGTAGTGAGAGGATGGAAAAGACAGGTTTACTGCAGGTCTGCAAAGGGGGAATGAGGGCACCTTTATAGTGTCATTGTGATCTTCCAATGGGTAAATAGGAGAAAGCCAGTGGGCCCAAATCTAAAATTGGTGGCCTAGAAGTGGTAGATGGAATAGAGGTTTGCAGGAAGGAAAGGCTGGGGATGAGCCTGTCTGTCACATGAAGGCAGCATAGACACGGGAAATTGCATCCTGTTGACTTCTGGTATGTTCACAACCCAGCAAACCCCAGGACTGTGACCACAGAAAGCTTGTGAAGCAGACTGTTCCCTGAGCTGTTTCAAGCCTGCTTCATGCAGAGTAAATGGTGCTATAGAAATGCCTGTGCCTCTCCACCAACCACACAGAGTCTGAACAACAAATTTAGGTGTAGCTGTCTCCACTGTAGATGTCTAAGAGTAGCTGAGCTCCACCCAAAGTGCACTGAGGCATTTCTCAGGTTCAAGAATAGGCTAAACAAGTCATCAGAACTAGAAAGCTCTGGTGCTGGGAACAGAGGAGAGGAGAAAAGTGCCCTCGACCTGAACTCTGAACCAACAAGTTGTGGAAGGATGATGTGCGTGATCCAGACCTTACAGACAATATTGGGGACCATGGCTTCTGAAACTTAAGATTGGTGTCATGCAGAGTAGAGGAGAAAAAGAATCTCTGGCTCCTGTTTTGTTTTGGTTTATTTTTCACACAAGGCCACAGCTGAGGTCCTCTGGGCCTTCCCCAAACCATCAGCTCCTTGACAAACAACCCACTCACTATTCCCCCACCTCCCACCCCCGCCTCTCCCAAGGCAACCCAGAGCTCTACCAACAGTGACAGACCACGTTGCAGCTTGTGGATGGCTTTCTGGAAAGCAGACACCACCTCTCTCTCCCCAAAGTCCCTTGATACAAAGGACAAAGCAACGCTCATACCAGCATCACCCATCTATGCTGCTTGGCTGATCAACATCATCCCCGGCGGAGACATACCAGAGTTTCTACTGGAAGGGAGCAGGAGCAGCTCTCAGCAGCAGAATGCCCTGCTTTGTCCCAAAACAGAGTGCAACCCTCTCACCCTTTGCCATGTTCCCACCCGCCTTCCCAGCTCCCAACCTTCAGCCCTTTCAACACCCACGTTTTTTCCACTCTGCTGCAAAGCAATGAGAAATTCCCTGCCAGAGGACATTGTTCAAATGGGTTATTGAAAAGAAATGCAATTCCCTACTCCGGGCGAGCAAGCCTCTTCTTTTCCCCTTGAGGAAGAAGGATAATAGCACAGCCAGCGAAAAAAAACTATCCCCAAAGCCTGCTGTAATAATATTAAATAAGAAACCAAATGGGTTTGGCCAGGAAAATCCCAAGTTCAAAAGAATAATTGCTCCAAGAGATTTAAGCCTACAGCTGAGTCACTAAAATGAAGAAACCTCTCCTTGTCCATAGAAAGCAAACAAATCTTGGGTCACACAGCTTCTGTATGTCCTTGTTAGAAAGAAAGAAGAAAGAAGCCAAATGCAATTAATCATAATCCGAGAAGAAAGGATGAAATCTCTGTAATTAGTTACCTAGGCTCATCTTTCCACTTTTGAAGACTAATCCAGCCGCCTTCTTTCACTGTTCACCCAAAGCGCTGCCACAGAAGTCTACTACAAATACCAAATCACTTCTCTCCAGGGGTACAGACTCACCTGCAGTCTGTGGTCCCCTAACAGCTTTGCTGTGAGTGTACAGGGAGGGGGGAACATTTGTAGAGAGCAAACAGTGCTCTTTTTCTTCATCCCCGTTTATGAATAAGCTGTCATGGAGTTTGCAGGCTCTCCAAGAAGAGACCTCGGCTGAACTACAGGAGTTACTTTCAAGCTAAGTATTTTATATCCACAATCCTGATGCAACTGATCAAAGACCAGAAAACACCAATTTAAAAAAAAAAAAAAAGCATACAAACATGAAAACACTTTCCAAACGGTTAAGATTACAACAGTTTGTGTTAATAAACTGGCTTACACCTCATCCTCAGGTGGTATAAGTTTGCCTAAGCATCACCCTGCCCACAGAAAGCATATTCTTCACACCTGTATGCACTGTTTGTACAGAGGTGAGCGGACCAGACTATATATTAAGAGCAAAGTCACCAGCAATTAAATTCGCCATGGTGAACCCTGCTGGTGAGCAGCTCCTTTAATTGCAAAAGGCAAAGCCACATTCCACAGATTAAATGTGTCCAGGTTTGACTAAAAGTCACAATTCCTTTGCTACATTTTCACTCAAAGTTTTGGAAAACATGGGGGAAAAGTGGGGTACTTTAGAGAGAGGAAGAGGAAGGGCTGGAGCTGGTGGCTACAGCTTTGGAGAAAAGGTTGGGATCTGACATCTAAAAAATCCTATGCAAATCAGAACAAGCCATTCAACTTCCCTGAGGCTCCCTTAATAAATAAGGGTTGACAAATATTATTCCAGCAATGAAAACAACAACAGACCAGCTCTTTATGTCAAGTTCATCAATGGTAAATAAACATGAAAACACTTTCCAAACGGTTAAGATTACAACAGTTTGTGTTAATAAACTGGCTTACACCTCATCCTCAGGTGGTATAAGTTTGCCTAAGCATCACCCTGCCCACAGAAAGCATATTCTTCACACCTGTATGCACTGTTTGTACAGAGGTGAGCGGACCAGACTATATATTAAGAGCAAAGTCACCAGCAATTAAATTCGCCATGGTGAACCCTGCTGGTGAGCAGCTCCTTTAATTGCAAAAGGCAAAGCCACATTCCACAGATTAAATGTGTCCAGGTTTGACTAAAAGTCACAATTCCTTTGCTACATTTTCACTCAAAGTTTTGGAAAACATGGGGGAAAAGTGGGGTACTTTAGAGAGAGGAAGAGGAAGGGCTGGAGCTGGTGGCTACAGCTTTGGAGAAAAGGTTGGGATCTGACATCTAAAAAATCCTATGCAAATCAGAACAAGCCATTCAACTTCCCTGAGGCTCCCTTAATAAATAAGGGTTGACAAATATTATTCCAGCAATGAAAACAACAACAGACCAGCTCTTTATGTCAAGTTCATCAATGGTAAATACAATACAATGGAATAATACCAAATGACATCAGCTAAAGAACTGAGACTGATTCCTACCCCCTCTCTTGTATACAAACCACTGCTAACATATGAATAATGCTGTCAACAACAGACAGGGAACGCTGGCCAACTTTGTGGTAAGGGAGAGTGAATAATGCAGAGTGGACAGAAATCTCCAGCTTTGCGCTTCCATGACACAGCAGAAATGCTTATTTTCAAAGGAAGCAGATTGGGTCATTCTCTGAAAAAAAAATGGAAGTGATTACGCTGCTCCAAGTACAGCTGGAGCCTTCCTGTACAAATGTGGGAAACAGGGAGCAGTGATTAACAGTTAATCTGTGGGATACAGCAACAGGGCCAAGGAGCCTCCGGTACACCCATAATGAGACACCCACTCCTTTCCCTGCAGGTCAGTGCTGCAGACACAGCCAGAGGTGCTAGCGATGCTCTGGGAGCTGTTCCATTGCAATGAGCTGTCTTTATCTGCTCACAGGGCTGAATTCCTGCTTACCACCACTATCAGCCAAAACACTAAAAATCAGTAGATTGCTCCTCTGATCTTTGCACAGAAATCTGCCTGAGGAGCTAAGCATGGTGTCAGAGCAAAGGTGGGATTTGGCTGGAGCAAAGGTGGCTACAAAACAGCCAGGGTGCACTCCCTGTTCAGCCCTTCAGCCTGGAGCTACTATTCATAAAATCAAATCAACTCTCTGCACATCAGGGTGGTCAGAAGGGTCCTGCCATCAGGCTGGGGTTTGTCCCTTGTTAATGGGAATTCCTGCCAGCCTTCCAGTGGGATGCAGAGATCCTGAATGGAGAAATCCAAATGCTGCCGGCAGCCCGGCTGCTTTCCTCAGTCCTGCTACAGGACAGAAGAGCAGCCCCGAAACCACTGCGATGGGATGCTCCGGCAGCCACGCATGAACTGCGGGCCGAAGCTGCCCTCCACCGGATGGAAGGGAAACAGCTCCCTGCAATGGCAAAGACAACAGCTATGTGGTTTTTCAGGTGCGGGTCCCTTACTTTCCCATAATTACGAGCAACTTTCACTTTTCACAGTGTTACGTTGCAAGCAGCAAATGTAAGGACCAGAAGCTTTCAAAATAAGCAGCAGCCTGGGGAGTCTGGAAGCATCCTGTTGTCTGACAGCACCAAGCCCTGACATCCAAAAGCCAGACTGCGTTCAAGTGTCTTGAACTAATCAACTGAAACAGGGGCTTCTCTCCTACTGCTGATTTTTTCTATAAACCAGTGACTGATGCACACACTAGAAAGTGAAACCCCATAAATGTTTGCTATATAACAATGCTACTTGAAAGTTGATGTTTGAGTATGGACTGAGAACTGAAGTAACCTTTACTTTCAGGCAGTTGACACACAAAAGGGATACAATCACTATATTTTATTAAAAATAATACTTATTAAAACGCCAGTCAACCATCAACACCTCTATGTACATGTCCAATTTTTGTTTCATGTACCCATATAACAACTACGAAAAGAATCACATAGCCACCCTTGTGCCAATTGACCAACACATAACACGCACCAGCCACAAAAGAATTAAGGAAAACCTTTTTACGTTTCAAGAGAGAGGAAGAAAATGCTCGAGATTGTCTACAGCAATTAATTTGGCCCAAGACTGCCAAAATGCCCAGGTGATGATGATCACCATATGCAGTATACGCCATGTACTTAAGTGCAGTGCTTATGGTGCTAAGACAAGGACCATGAAAAAAAATATCAATGACATTTGACTTAGCTGCCTGAAGTTCATGAAAACTGATTTTTAATGAGTTGTCATCGCTGTACAGATGAGAAGAGATGAGCTCCATACCTGTAAGGTGGCCCAGGCTCCCTGTGAGACGCAGTGTCAGGCAGCACAGGCAGGCTAATGGAGACAGCTGGCTTGCACTGACACTTGCCAGTGACACTGATCCCTTCCAGGACTAGCCCAGTTCCTGAAAACCTTCCCCTAATGACCTTTAGCCTCATTAGGGGCTAATTAATTAGCTATAGGAATCCTCATCAGCTATAGGAAACAAAACCACTCAAACCACTTCACAAGTTCAAGAAGAGGCTTAACACCCTGTCAACTCAAGTCTTCTGGCACAAATTACATGAACTTCTAGTAGCTAAAGGTTGCTTATAGTTTTTACTAGAAACATCTAGGAATGACCAACAAAATTAAAATTAATTAATCCAAGCTGTGGAGGAGCTCTAACACTCACAAAGGTTGAAAATAAAGTTATTTCCATGCTAATCTGAATCTGCAGAAGCGAATGTCCATAATACAAGAAGTAGAACAAAATACACACTCAAAAGTTCACAAAGTGGTTTGTTTTTTTTCCCCCACCAGGAATCTACCAGGAAGATTACACCCATGTGCACTTCCATACCTGCAAAGTTCTTCACCACACCACAGCTTTTGAGCTTCCTTTACCAGTAATGAACACCAGTAGGTAAATTCAGCAAATTTCTTTCCTGTTACAGCACATAAGAGGAGGTGGCAGACCACTGTGGTGTGCCAGGCAGCAGAAAGCAAACAGGGAAGCAGCAGGCATGTGCTTTATCTTGCTGTGATAGGGCTAGACCTCCTCACTCTTTTCCCCCACTGTCCCAAGCTTGCTTTCCTCTTTCCCAAGGTCTTGCTCTATATTGAGCATGCCCCAAGTACACTGATCTTCCCATGAATTTTACACTGCTCCAGATTTCCATTTCTCACTTGTACAATGTTTCTTAAAAGCAAGTTATGCAGCTATGCACACTGCTTTTCAGCACACTCAGCTCCAAAGAGAGGACAACCAGGAGACAGACTCCATTTCTCACTTCAACTTGTTTTTAAATTTTTTAAGTAGGTGGAAGGTGAGATATTCAACAAGGTCTCCTTAAAAACAGTGGGAGTAATTTTTGTAGCAGTATGGAAAGCGAAATTTTGAGTTGTGGTACTATCCTCTACTGCCACAGCCAGCAAGGTACCATCAAAAACTGGGGGAAAACAAAATACCCCGTCAATGGCTGCCACAAGGCCAACACCAAACAAGTAGGCCACTTACCCAAATTTGGTGGAGAGGACACCTCCCAAGGCAGAGCCAATGATGATACCTATTCCAAAGCAAAGACCCAGCTTCCCCAAAGCATCAGCACGTTGGGAAGGAGCAGTCAGGTCTGTAATAACCTTCTGAGCACCTGCAGGGGGAAAAAAAAATATCCCTTGAAAGAAGCTTGCCACAGGGCCTGAGCAGCAGCCATACAAATTTTTAGGCCACAGAAACAGTGCCTGCCAGAAAATAGTCCCTGCAACCCCAGGGCAAATGTTCATGCACACTGCTAAGTGGAATTGATTCAGCTCATCAGCTATAGGAAACAAAACAACTCAAACCACTTCACAAGTTCAAGAAGAGGCTTAACACCCTGTAAACTCGAGTCCTCTGGCACAAGTTACATGGACTTCTAGTAGCTAAAGGTCGCTTATAGTTTTTACTAGAAACATCTAGGAAAGACCAACAAAAGCAGAACAGCTTAGTGGGTAATGGAAGGTATTTTTGTAATCACATTTCATTTTGACCAATATGCTCATTTTCCCAGGAGAAAGGGAAAAGCCCTCCTACAAAACATCCTGGTTACAAGAAGGCAGCTGAGAAGTTTGGGATAGCACTGCTGCCCACAAGGATTTGTCACCTATGTCTGGATGATGAAGTCCAAGCAATTTGCTCAAGATGATACAGGAAGATGAGCCTGGGACTACGGGCTACTACCCCTGTTTTCCTGTTCCTTTCCATAACCAATACATCCACTGCTTCACATTCTCACCATTTCATCCTTGATGACCATCAAATGTTCCTCCTGCCTTCCTTCATGCTGTTGAGCCTGTTGACTTCCAGCAACATGAGCAAAACGAGAAGAATCAGGCAATAAAAGCAATTTTGAAAGCCCTGACTGAGCTTACCTGGTAACCCATGCATGAACACTGCTGGGAGCCTGGAGAGGAAGAGAAGGGGGATGCTGGTGGAGATGGACATGAGCAGGAAGAAGGCACTTCCAGATGCACAGGAAAGAATTAAGGCTGCTCGGGTGCCAAATTGATCTGCAAACCTGGTACAGAAATGGTACAAAGTTGTCAGAAGTGGAACTGAACAGGTTGTTCCAAATGGATGTAGTTGCACAGCCATCTCACTCTCCTTTATCTGCCACGGGAAGTGCTAGTCAGATTCTCAGAAGTGCTTAGCTCCCAAAAGAGGAGTAGATATTCAGAAGGAGCCCAACTCACTGGGTCTGAGAGCTGGACCATCTCTATTTCTGACTAGCAGCAGTACAAAATTCTGCCTTGCAAAAAAGAAGAAAGCAAAAACCAAACAAAACCACCCACCTCCCAAAAAAAACAAAACAATGAAAACAAAACAAAACATCCCCCCCCAAAACAGTAGCAAGACTGAGAAGAAAAGCTAGATTTTCTGAGCCTCATTTTAGTTTCCTATCACTGGATTCCCCTACTCTTTCAATATTTTTCTACTTTTTGGGAATGCATTCCTCCACCACTTGAATCTTTTTGGGCCATTTACATTTCATTAGGAAAAAGATGTGTGTCCCTTGGGGTAGAGAGAAGGAAAACCTGAGTCTTTTCCACTCTTTTCTTGTTTTGACAGTTCAGTTCTTAAAGATTTATACAAGTCTAGCTTTGTATTAAACACTGATGTAGATACAGTGAGATTCAGCTGTAGAAATATCATGACCCTCAATTATTTTCATTGACAGCTCTACTTAGCATCAAAAAATATCCCCTTTTTTAGGTTTCCTGGTCACAAGACGTTTCTAAGGTTACACATGGCTATAAAATGTTTGCAGGATTAAGCTGTTAGGACTCGGGCTCTGAGGACTGTGATGGTCTAAGCCTGTTCCGAGTATATTGTTATACTTGCATGTGTGTCATTAAAACATACCTAAGTTAATATAAAAGCTCTTTCTATGTTGTGGTATTTCTAATTGTAGTATTTATTTCCCCCTTGCCCATTTATGAAATCTTCAAACATTTCAACAGGACCATGAAGCAGAACTAAATTATTTTTTATTAAAGTATAAAAATGTCTGGTCTTTTCCAGTTATGAAAAGGGTCATGAGAATTATTCTCACCTACCTTCCAAAAATGGGACCTCCCACGAGCTGGAGGACACCAAAGGTTGTCTGGAGGTAGCCAAACCCTACTGAATCCAAACCTAGGTTCTTTGCCAAGTACTAAAATAGAAAAAAAAAAACAACACACATCACAAAACAACAGGTCAGGGGAAATGAAGTATGCTATATTTCTGAATAAAGAGCTTAAAGTCTGTGCGGAGAGGACTACAACTCCAAACAACAACTTCGTTTGGTTCCAGATACCTACAGATGAAATCTGCTCAATAAAGACCAAAATTCTCTGTCCTGTACCATCCACTAAAGAAGATCAGGGGGATGTGACCAAAACCATCAATTTTGCACCAGGTGACAAATCTGAATCATCCTTTACCTTTGCAGTCCAACACACCTGAACATACACAGCTACTGCTAAGGGAGATGAGCTAGACTTTAAGTAGCCTTCCTGCATCCGGACTCTGCACCCAGCGCAGTCCAAGCACCAACCAGGGGATGAATGTGGTAAGGTCTTGGAGCTGTTGTTTAATTGAGCAAGCTGGAATCAGTGCAAGCATAGCATGGGCAAAATATTGCCTTTACTTATAGTCTAGATGGTATTGGGTGAAGAATGGATTGAGAGGAGCCCTGAGGAGAAGGACTTGAGGGTGTTGGTGGATAAGAAGCTCAACATGAGCCAGCAATGTATGCTGGCAGCCCAGAAAGCCAACCGTGTCCTGGGCTGCATCAAAAGAAGTGTAGAGGTGATTCTACCCCTCTACCCTGCCCTGGTGAGGCCCCACCTGGAATACTGTGTCCAGCTCTGGAGTCCTCAGCACAGGAAGGACATGGACCTGTTGGAATAGGTCCAGCAGAGGACTACGAAGACAATCAGAGAGCTGGAGCACCTCTTCTATGAAGACAGGCTGAGAGAGTTGGGATTGTTGAGCCTGGAGAAGAGAAGGCTCTGGGGGGACTTTATAGTGGTCTTCCAGTACCTAAAGGGGACCTATAGGAGAGATGGGGAGGGACTCTTTATCAGGGAGTGTAGCGATAGGATGAGGGGTAACAGTTTTAAACTGAAAGAGGGAAGATTTAGATTAGATATTAGGAAGAAATTCTTTACTGTGAGGCTGGTGAGACACTGGAACAGGTCGCCCAGAGAAGTTGTGGATGGCCAGTCCCTGGAAATGTCCAAGGCCAGGCTGGATGGGATTTTGAGCAACCTGATCTAGTGGGAAGTGTTCATGCCCACATCAGGGGGGTTGGAACTCAATGATCTTTAAGGCCCCTTCCAACTCTAACCATTCTAAGATTCTATCCACAACCTGAGCTTGCAAAAAACCTCAGAATCACACCTCAAAGAGACATGATCTTTTGTGTTTTTTTTATTTAACAACTGTATACTCAAGGGACAGCTATTTCCGATTCCTGTTGTTGTTTTGTGCCATCCACTAAGAGTTGTTTAAAGTTCTCAACCAAGTTCAGCTCTCAGAAGGTGAAGAAGTGCCCTAATCTTGCCTGCTTCCCTACATGCACTGCACCAAGGTCTCCAAAGCGCCCATAACTGATCAATGATCAACTACACTGGTCTCTCATAAAGAAACTCTCTTTCAGGCTCAGGGCACTGCAGGCTGGTTTAGTCCCAGAAGAAGGGAGCAGTTTGCCTCTGGAGATACCAAACCATCAAAGAGATCTCCCAGAAGGAACAGGCTCACCAGAGATGAGGTTGGACAGGCAGGTGTATTATAGATACAGATGCTCACAAGAGCAGGAAAGCTGCCTGGCAGAAAAAAACAACACGAGGGTTTTGGTCGACAGCCAGCTGAATATGAGCCAGCGGTGTGCCCAGGTGGCCAAGAAGACCAATAGCATCCTGGCTTGTATTGGAAACAATGTGGCCAGCAGGACTAGGGAAGAAATCGTCCCCCTGTACTTGGCACCGGTGAGGCAGTACCTCAGTGCTGTGTCCAGTTTTGGGGCCCTCACTACAAGAAAGCCATTGAGGTGCTGGAGCATGTCCAGAGATGGGCAACGGAGCTGGTGAAGGATCTAGAGTACAAGTCTCATGAAGAGCAGCTGAGGGAACAGGAGTTGTTTAGCCTGGAGAAAAGGAGGCTGAAGGGAGACCTCATTGCTCTCTGCAATTACCTGAAAGGAAGTTGTAGAGAGGTGTGGGTTGGTCTCTTCTCCCAAGTAACAAGTGATAGGACAAATGGAAATAGCCTCAAGTTGCACTAGAGGAGGTTTAACTTTGGATATTGGGAAAAAAAGTCTTCACTGAAAGGCTTCTCAAGCATTGGAATAGGCTGCCCAGGAAAGTGGTTGAGTCATCATCCCTGGAGGTATTTAAAAGCTGCGAAGGTGCGTCACTTAGGGATATGGTTTAGCAGTGGACTTGGTGGTGTTAGGTTTATGGTTGGACTCTGTGATCTTAAGGGTCTTTTCCAACCTAAATGTTTCTATGAAAACAGACACAGGAGTTCAGTAAGTGAGAAGCAGTAATTCCCACCCACAGCTGGTTTATTAAGCTCTCAGATTTCTTCTGCCTGATTTTTGGGTCACTCTCCCACTGCAAGCAAGAGGACACAAACACATTAGCTTCACCCAGGGCCATCAGGCCAGGAAAGGGCTCTAGGTACTACTGCAGTACAAATAATAAACCAGCTTTTACTGCCCAGGAATACCCTGAACACAGTTACAGCTTGCCTCAGTCACAGGTAGGAATACACTTTCCTCCCTCCTGCTAGAAATGCTCTTCTGACTTTGCTGGAAAACGACATAGCCAGGCATTGAAGGGAAGACATGCTGTGAAGCAGAACAACCCATACTTACGGGCATGACTCCCATCTGCATGAAGAGGAAGGTGAGCTCCAGGGTTGCAATCAGGTAGGCAACAAGGATTGCTTGTCCCCTCTTGACCTCTCCCGAGTATCTGCTCTCCCCCAGGGTCTCAGTCCTCATTGCTGAGGCTTCTTCACCTCCAGAGCTTGCTTTTGAATTCATAGTGCTCATGGAATTGTTTACTGCAGGCTGATCAGCTGAAAAATGACACGAAGCACAAAGGTGCTTTCTAGCTGGGAACACAGAGCATAAGTAAGGTGCAGAAGTTGTGTGTACAGTTCAAAGCTTACGGTGTGAAAGGTGTTGAGTCAGCATTACAGGAATTTATTTTTTCTTTCTTTTTTTTCCTTTCTTTTTTCCTCCCCTTCACTTAGTTGCCAGGCAGGATCAAAGGTAACCACACATCAAACCACAGATCCCATTCTTCAGTCTCATCCCAGGTGGGCTTATTATTTCCAGGACCATCACAACAAAGACCAGCTTGAGAAACCCAACAAAGTGAAAGTGGACATTGCCCCGAAGGAGAGCACGTGACAAACTCTTCAACTCTTTAACTGTTTCATTTCTTTCACTTCAGTTGTCTCTGGTGGCTTACAAGAGATGACTGTTTTAATTCTTCTTCAAAGACAATTTGATTTTATTTTTGAAGGTTGCAAGTGAAGCTTACAGCAGAACAGCTATATCTAAGTCCTCGTTCTTCTTACAGTAGATTTATATGGATCCTGGAACAAGCCTAAGTCTTGGTGCAGTTAGAGTTGCTCACCTCTACCTGAGATGTTTTCCCTCCTTTTCCAGGTGCTGCAAATTTATAGAAGGACTGAGCTAGTAAATGGTCACATGTGACACCAGTCAGACTACAAATTACCAGCCAATGCCAAAAAACTTTATAAAAAAAAATCCACAAAAATCATGAGGCTGACTGCAAACTGGGGAATTAAATAAACAAGACTCATTTGTCCTTTGGGGGTTTTATTTGTTTGCTTGCTTGTTTACTTAGGGTTTTATTTGTTTGTCTGCTTGCTTTTTTGCTTGGGGGTTTATTTGTTTGTTTTCTTACTTGTTGAAGCCTGGAAGTCTGGTTGAGCATTATTTTTATTTTAAAAAGAAAAAGAAAGCAGAGATCCCAATGCTCTGATTTTGTAGGATCACAGGACTGATGGTAGGAAGGGACCTCAGAGAATCTCATCTACCCTCCTGCTTGAACACATCAGCTCAGCTGTTGCTTTTTCTAGACAACCTTTGAAAATCCCCAAGAAAAGAGATTTGCCCTCTTCCTGAGTATCCAAAAAAGAAGTTCTTCCTAATGTTCAATCTGAATTTCTCAAGCTGTGGCTTGTGTCTGGCTGCATCAGCTCTGGATCTGCCCTTCAAGTTGCAGGTAGCTGTTAGAGTACACCAGCCTCCTCTTTGCCAGCCTGAACAAGCCCAGTTCCCTCCACCTCTGTCAAAGGTGATGTACTCTAGACCTCTGACCTTCTCAGTAGACTTCCCTGGGTGCAATCCAGTTTGTTCACAACCCTCTTGAACTGGGAGACTCAACACTGGGTCAGCCTCACCAGCATCAAACAAAGGGGAATAACAGCTTCCCTGGATGTCCTGGCCATGCTTCTCCTCAGATGGCGCATTACCTGTTTTGCCTTATTCCTGATGAGCAAGCACCATTGGCTCACACAGCATCACTATCACCCATGGTCCTCCCTCTAGGGCTGCTATGTCTGGTTGGTCCCCAACCAGTATTGATGCAGATGGATATTATGCCCCAGGCTTGGGGCAAATTGTCGCCACTTTCAACTTGTTGAAAACCTTGAGGTTTTGGTTGATCCAGCCCTCACGTTTCATGCAGACCCTCCACCCTGAGGCTCCATCATTGACCATGTCAGTCAGTCCCTCTAATTTAGTAACACCTCTGTTCAGAAATGGAAGCTCGACTCGCCACAAAGGCTGATGCAGCACAGCAACACAGGGACACACAGAGATGTTTGCTAGCTTGGATCCGCAGCGATTATCAGGGCTCCCAGGTTTCCAACCAAGCCCAGGAAAAGAGAACTGTAAGATCTCTGGGCACACCTTTTTATTCAACACATGTCGTCATAGAGTCCCAGGATTTGGTGAGGGCTGCCAGGCTCTACCTTTCGGTGAAGTAGGTAGAAGACCAAAGGTTTAATGTTTCACCAGGGGTGGGTACCATATTGCTGGAGGCTGCACAGAAACAACCATTTGCAAACTAAGCCAGAGCACGAGTAAAAAAAAGCACCTTTAAAGAATGACATTCCTACAGCAATACTAGTGCTCAAACAGACCCAACTAACAACGCCCTAGAAATCATATTTGTTACCGAAGAAGGAAGATTACCCAGCATGTATCCCAACCTAACAAAGTGTCAGTGCTCAACATTTGGTTCATCTCAGCATGAAACAATGGATTTGCCTGCGCTTTGAATGTTCTGCAGCACAGCACCAACATTGTCACTCCCTGGTTTGCTCTGGACAAGCACAATGTACAAATTACCAGCATTGAATAGAAGAGTAAAATTAATGACAGAACTCTGTTTATGGAGGTTTTGAGACAATCAAAAAAGCAACTCATGCAAATGCAATGTAAAACACTACTTACAGGAAATGTTGCTGCCTTGGACTTGAAAAGTGTCAATATTTTGACTGGTGAGTTTGTCTCAGCAGCAACTGAAAACAGATCCCAACAAGGCGACTGAGGGAAGCAATGACTTGCAGATGCAGCCACTTTCCACCAGATACAAGCCTTGTCCTGCCCAGGGCATGCAGTGCAGACAGCTAACCAGCCACATGCTCTCACTCAGATTTAGCTTCTTTTTACTGGCATTTACAAGGGAAACAGAGTAGAAAAAACTGGAGTTTAGTTTTCAGCCTTTCAGGCAAAAGACATAATTCCAAGAAGCAGGGACCCAAACTCAGTGCCTGGTGTGGAGGTGACCATGGAGAATGATCTACAATCACCAGACACAGTTCCTGTACATCACTTGATGCCTCTTGGTAGCTCAGTGCCCAGGCCTGCTCCTCAGCATTCCCAATCAGGCTGCAAGTACAAAAGTGCCATGGACCCAACTCGGTGATCCTCTTCCAGCAATAGTCCCTTTGGGCAGGATCATTTGTCTCCCCATCCCTGTGCTTTGGCATGGGCAGGACAAAGGGAAGACTGGCAGTTTTAAGCCATCTTTACAAACCACGAGCCAAGCCATATCTGTGCTGCCCTGGCCCCAAGGACACCAGGATGTATTCTCCAAACTTGGTCAATACGTTAGCAGCCCCAAATCATCTCAGTGTCGTCCTGCAAGGTCTTTTGTGCAGAAGCTTCGACTCTCTCCCCATGAATCAGTGGATCTAGGGGCTAAATGTGGCAACATGAGCACCGATGGAAAACTAACCAGCATGATTGACACAAAGCAGATCATCCTCCCCCTCCTCCCCTGAGTGAGAAGCCTGTCAGAAAGTACCTTCAGGAATCAAAGTATGACACAGATTAACTCTTTTCCTACCTACCCCACTGAAGATCACATTTGCAGCCATCCAGCTAGGGGTCAGTTCATTTATACATGTAGTGACAATGCACCATTGATGACAGATGGCATAGGCTGGCATTGCATTTTTTTTATCTAAAGGCTCCTCCTGGCTCAGTTATAGACTACACCACGGATAGCACTCAGTCACTGACAAACCATCTTCAAAAAATAAAGATTAATTTAAAAAGTGGGAAGAAATAGGTTATGAATAGGAAATTAATTTTCTTCAGTAGGACAAATAAACTTTAAATGGACAGGTATTCCAGGGGGACTATGGTGAAAGCAAAGAAGGAGTTACATGTCTTGTGATGAAACTGCAGATTAGGCCATTAGCTATGCATTAAACCTTGACAATTATTCTCAACATTTTGGGAGTATTTATAGTTCCCTTCCCTGGTGTATCTTTCCTGAGGCCTATTTATCTGGTGATCTCTAGAAAAGCATAGTGGGAAACCTGAGAACGTCTTTACTAAAAAAAAATAAATTTATAAAGACTTAACTGTTTATGTTACTTGGGTAGAAATCTTTTGTAAATCACTGGAAATGGGAAGCAAGTCCAGCATACTCATGGGGAGGGGAAATCCACCTACACCAATACCAGCAGTTGAAGAAGTTGGGCAAAGGATAAATTGTGGGGAAATAAATCCCAAATTCTTCTCTCAACTTGTATTTTTTCAAAGAGGAAGCTTAATATGATCTGTCACCTGTCTGCAGAGGGTCAAAACAAGCTTTACAGCCTCAAAAGAGCCTTGAAGAAGGATGGAAGTGCAGATGTGCTGCCCAGAGATGAAGGGCATCTCTCAGGCCTCAAATCCTCTATGAATACAAGCTGGCAGGTCTTTCTGGCTACACAAAAAAAAAAAATAAAATAGCGAGATGAACCAAATCCTGCTCCAGTGCAGATTAATCACAAATCCTTGCCCTTGTGGGTATGCACCCATACTTATGGCAAGTGTAAGAGCTGGCTGGGAATGCCAGGGAGGGAATCACTGCCTCTGGGGTCCAGCAAACCTTTCATTTCTCCTGGCAAAAAGAAAGTGCATTTCTGTGGGCTGTATGCTGGGGGGTGCCAGAAGGAACATGAGGTATGAGATGAAAAGTTAAGAGCATGCCTCATGTCCTTGCCCAAGAAACAACAAAGACAATCCTTTCCCTAGAGCATGGCAAGGCCACTGCACCAAAACCAGTGAGGCATGCGGGTATTTGAACAAGGAGGGACATAAAAACCCTTTAGAGACACAGCCCTCAAGAAGCTATCATTCTGGTGATGTTTCTTAAGTTTGGTAATATGAGAGAGGAAACGGAAGAAATATCTCGAAGCGATTCCCCGGTAGTGAGAATGCTGAATTGCCATAATGCAGGAAACCACTCAACACCAGCCATGGTCGGTGGGAGCCATCAAATCCACAGGATCTGGCCTAATCCATCTCTTCCCCTGACCCCGACACTGGGGGAACTGGTCTCATTTGTAGTATGGTGAAAGATTTATACAGTTAAGCAAATAAGAGCAGAGACGGCCTGGTATTGCCAAAATTACGTCCTGTGTTGGTTGACTGATTTATTCCTTTTTCTAATTGTGTTCACAAAAAAAGCAGCTCACTAATGAATGGAAAAAGACTTTACATGGCCAGCAAAAAAAAAAAAAAAAAAGCCATGTTTAGTTTACAAAATAGCACAGTCTTCAGGGATTTTCATAAAAACTACAGAGACAGTCCAAATCGGCAATGAAATCAGATTCCTGGTGGCTGCTGGACTCTTTTGGCTCTTTCTATGTGTGTATTAAATTGCAAAAAGCAATTATTTATAATTTGTTTTTATAAAAATGCTGGTGCGCTTATTCTGCCTGGCAAATCATTTTGTAAAATGGA
Organism: Calidris pugnax; assembly: GCF_001431845.1. Classification (NCBI taxonomy): domain Eukaryota; kingdom Metazoa; phylum Chordata; class Aves; order Charadriiformes; family Scolopacidae; genus Calidris; species Calidris pugnax. Next base: position 1,557,382 of record NW_015091240.1, read on the forward strand.
AAAGGCTATTGTTCATTCTTTTGGTAAAGCCTTTGTTACTTAGCATATTAAACTGCAAATCACATTTTATCTGAAATATGGCTGGTTATTATTAACTTTTTAATGGTAAAGCCCCAGAGCTCCAGCTAATATTGAGACCCTGCTTGGTGCCCTGCAAGCACAAAAAGAGGTTGAGACTCAGATGAGGGAAAAGAATTGTCTTGCAGATGGGACCCTAATAGACAGAGGGGTTTAATGACTTCCCTGAAATCACAGAGGAAGTCTGTGGAAGAGACTGGAGTCAGACTTGATCATCCTTTGGACGCCAGTCCCATTGTTTAACCACAGGGCAGTTTCTCCTCTCTAATATTCTGGAAAAATTAAACCAAAAGAGAACATTTCTGAATGCTGGAATTTGACAAAATATGCAGATTGGGCAGAGACTGTGTCAATTGTAAAAGAGTTTTGGAAAAATCCCATGGCCTGAGTTCAGGAGAGTTACACCAAGAATAACTTGACCAAATAGGAATAAAAAGCTCAGTTCTTTGTACCCATCCAGTCTCATCAGTTCCAGCAGGACCTCACCGGGGCAGCAGCCTCTCATGCCAGCTCACACATTTGCTTATGATGATTTCAACTCAGCCAGAGGACTCATCTCCAGAGTCATCATCTCCCAGGGGCTGCCATGGCCATGGGCCACCTCTACCCCAAAATCTCTTCTGAGCAAACAGAAACCCCTCAAGTTTCAATAAGCTGCTGCCACGAGGTGGAGAAGGGCTGCTGGGCTGCCCAGAGAGCAGCTGCCAACCTTCTCCTTCAAATGAAAACATCAAAAGACAGCAAATGCTGTCAGCCTCTAGTGGTCTGCTATGCTAGGACATTGAAGAACTGGGAAAAAAAAAAAAAGCCTTTAGTGAAAGCCCAGGTCTGCTGGGTGAGCTCTCTCCTGGACAAGGGATGATCTCCACCAGACTTGCCCTTCTTCTTCCTAATGCTCAAGCCACACTTATTTTAAGCAAGCGTGACACAGCCATCTATGCAGGAAACTGTGAACTGGAAAGGAGTGGTTATACCATCTGCTGCTGAGCAGGGTCCAGACAAAACTGCACACGATAATAAGCGATGGTGATGGCCCAGAAGCGATGGATACTTCTGCTGCCTCTGTGGTTGCATCTTCAGCTTACTGGCATGTTGGCGTGACTGACCTTCAGACAACTCGCTGCTGGATAATGGATGAACACTAGGCTCCAAGATACACACAGTGCACTGAAAGTCCAAGGTTTATAGCCAAAGAATATGCTAGATGTGACAAAACCAGATACACACACACACAAATAAAGCCTCATACTTAGCCTGCAACATGCAGTATTTCATTCAGCTGGTATTATACAGCCACCTTCTGGAATCGCAGCAATGTCTGGAATGCAAAAGCTGTTTATTATTTAAATAACATTTAAGCCACTATAATTTATATGAGAATTGTAACTGATTGGGGCTGTATGGAGCTTCTTGTTGTGGTTTGCCATAGGAATGCTGCAGATTTCCTCTGCACACATTACATTCTGCACACAATGGGAGCCCCAGACATTTTCAGCCAGTCTCGAGCCTCCTGCATTTACCAAAACATTTTCCTGTGTGAGAATCAAACAATTGCCTGATTTATAACTCTCAGGCATTCAGGAGACCACCAGCAACACATTATAACAAGAATCCCTCTGTCAGTTTGCCTTCTGACAAAGCTATACACAGCACAAACAAAATATGGATGTGTATTCAGTGTTTCTGCTAATGCACGCTTCTGCATAAAGCAATTAGAGAAGGGCAAAGCATATGTCTGTAAAACCTTGCACATCCCAGACATGGCTTCCCTGCACAACGCCAGGTCATCCTCAGACATATCCTTACCTGCTCAGGGCCAGGGGACACACTTCCCCTCCCAGCCTTGCTTCATTTGGCTGGTTGGTTTCTCCATGTGGAGCCAATACATGGAGATGTATTGGTATATGCTCCACATTCCTGGGATGTGAAGGAAAGGGAACGGCTGCCCCCATGCCCAGCTGGCTCCACTCACTACATGGGTGGGGGACAACCCTACCTTGCAGATATTTGCTGCCTGTGGATGGAAGAGGTGGGATGAAGGTATCCATCGTCATGCAGGGCTGGATATATCAGCAGCTCAGAAGCTGTGAAATGCGCAAACATGGCTAGACACCCCTGGATGTATCTGAGCTCTAAAGGCCTTCCAAAGCTTCACCCAAGGTCCCTATTTTTCCCCTCTAAGCAAACACCTAATTTCAGCTGACAGCTTGAATGGGATTTATGAAGTCAAAGCAAAACTCTAAGTTCACACAGTTGCAAGTTGGAACAGAATACACACTCCTGCCTGTCATCCAACTCACCTGGGGAAAATAGAGTTCTAGAAGGTACCAACCCTTGGAGGTATCTGCTCTGCCAGCCACATCTGCAGCCCCTACATTGGTGATAAACTCTGTAGCCAGGTCTACTTGGGGAGAATGATTACAATCTTGATTTTAGCTAGGAATACAAGAGGGATGACAGTCTCAAGACCTCTGGGGTTTTTTTGTTGAAACCACCAGAAGGCTTTGGGGACCCCTCACTGCTTGCTTCTGGCCTTCCCATCTAGCCTCCACTTGAATTTGCCTGAGACAAAGAGAAAGCAAACCTCCTTTGCTGGAGGTAGAATTTCCTTGCAGGCTGCTTAGTGCTGAGGTTGTAGGGGGGCTCTCAAGCAGGTTATCAGGAATCTTCACAGTGGTTTGGGGAAAATTTTCAAGGTAATTCAGTTAATCAATGTTGAACACTGAATACAACTGTTGCATGGACAGATAAGAGATGTAAAAGTTTAGAAGACACATCCCTACAGTCAATCTACTCTATCATACAAATAAGTCCTGCTTCAAATACATCTGAAACTTCACTGTTAAGAGGCCAGCACCTGCACGTTACCATTTACTTCTCTTCTTTCCAGTTCAATCTCTATAGGCACAGCATTTTTCAGAGCAAAGGATGAGGATGCGTTCCTAAGATGTTGCAGATACCTCTGACACACACACAAAAAACCCCCAAACCTGCTCAATTGTGTCTTTAAAGCACACTCTTGAAAGCTTATTGCTTACAATAGTTCTTCAGAACTATTTTTGGAACAACACCAGGAGCTATGAATGAAATTTGTATGTCTGTAAAGAATCAGAGCAAACTTTGCGTGCTGTTAGGATCCCATCCTGGCAACAGGAAAAATTTAAAGCAGGACATGAATGGTGCCCAGAAGTTTTCGTAAGATAAAATCCCTAAGAACAACTTATTTTTTAAAAAGATTTTTAAATAATTTTTAAAGCTTGTCCCCAAGACTATCACAGGCTCACAACCACCATGACTCTGTCATTGAGCATTTGCCATGGACTTGCCATTGGAGAAGGAGAAAGACACAGACCCTTCTGTAAAGAGTGGCAAAAGCATTTATGCCCTGGAAAAAGCACAGAGAGGGATTTAGTGCTTCCAAACATGCCAAAGGATAAGAGTTTGCCAGCCCCAACCAGAGCTGTCTCTGCTCATGAGAGGGCTGGATGATGACTGTGACCAGGATGCGCCAAATATTTTCTGTTGCAATGTTTGTTTTTGAGGCTTTTTGCTTTGATATTGCTGCCTAGTTCTAAGCCATTCCTAAGGCCAAATGCAAGGCTGGCATAGAACAGCAACGCCTGCATAATCTTGGGCTGGACTTGCCACTGTCAATACCATTTGGCATTCATTAATCTTTTCACACCCTGGAGAGGGCAGAAATAACCCAAGCACAGCTCACTTGGAGCGCTGCTCCCTGGTTCACATATTCCATTTCTGGAACCCACAACTCCCTACATCAAAGTCTTTATGTACTAAAACCAGGATCCATCATCTGGCTTTTCCAGAAGTCAAGCGTGTCCTGCAAATTTTCAGTCCAAACTAGTTGAGAACCAGTCCTGCCAAAGCAGTAAATGGACTTGAGCATTTTGCAAATAGTTTGTACATTTGAAACAAAGAAAAAGAAAGAGTGCTGCTAGAAAAAGGGGGTCATTTTCCTAACATCCTACCAGACAGCAACAGGATTACTTCTATAAAACTACCAGAGGGGTGCTAGGAAGAAATTCCCCTGGCTTCCTACATCGGCTAAGTCCTGGAGACTCCTACAAAAAGCAATACCAATCTACTCAGCAGCTCTGCCCAAGCTCTCACCTCCTTACCTTCAAGATGAAACAATAATGATTTATTCCTTCTATTTATTGCACAGCACAGCCAGGAGGGTGGTATGCTATATTCTTCCTGAGCCTCAGCAATTGAATAATTTGCCAAATTCAGCTGGCTCTGCATAGGTGAAGCAACAAACTCCTCAAATCCTGCCAGAGGTGCCCTTGGAAGCTACAGAGGGCGGGTCAGCAGAAAATCTTGCTTCACAGCTGTGGTGCATGAAAAGGAAAGGCTTGAAATTAAATTTGTAGTCTGGCAGTTAAAAAAAAAAAAAAAAAAAAAAAAACAAAAAAACAACTCCCCTTTGCAAAGCAAATGCATTTATCTAGAAAGCAGAAAGAGCCCATGACATAGCACCTCCACATATATTCTTTTCCTTCCAAACTCACTACCAATTGGCCACTGTCAGCTTAAATGATTTCACCTGTTTTATATTTTCCCTTTGAATACCAACAATGACCAGCTGACTCATTTTTACTTTGAGAAGAGCTGCAAGATCTGAATTACATGGCTCTAAGCTAAAACCCTGAACCCAATTCACCTGGAATTTTGCCTCTGGTTTCCATACTGCCAGGATTTAATCTTCAGGTCTTTCGTCCAACTCCTCTTCTGCTTTTACTGTTAGGAAAACATTTGTTTCAGACTTGCTTGGTCATGACTGTGTTTGAGAATGTGACTCACGGTTCACACTAGAAGAATTTTTACCATGTCATTTTGAAATGCCTTCATGTGTGACTGCATGTTCACTGGGGGATAGAGAGATACCTTTTATCCTGCACAGCATTAGCGTGTGTCTTTAATTGCACCTTTATGAAATTAAAGTTTAATCAAGGGTCAGATACAAGTGCATCTCTTCATGCCTGATCTTCCTGTCCTCACTCAGTCCAAAACTCACCTTGCTTGAAGCTGAGGGTCGGGCGCCTGGAGCTCACTGCCTTACAAACTTGTTTTAGCAATAGCTCCTGCAAGAAGTGGCAGAGCAGCTGGTAAGGATAACTTTTAAGGCTACAGAATGACCTGGGGATTTTTCCAGCCTTGTCACAGCACAGGAAAACACATAGCTTTCTCCTGGCCTACACCATCTACCAAAGGACATTACAATCACATGTAACCAGAGCAATGGCCCAAGGTAGCAGGTCCTTCCAGCTTCTGTCCAAAACTTGAGAACTGGCTCATTAAGAAACAGTATGTTGGTGGATGTAATGCAAGCCATAAAAAAAATCTTTAAGCCAGTGTTACCTGTGAGCTTCCACCTCCTCTGCTCAGTTAGGGGACATGGCATTTGGTTTCTCTTTGGATCTGTGGGATGCTGAACGCTAGTGGGATTTGTGCTGACTGCCGTTGCAGATGGCACACACAAACACTTAAATGCTGCCCCATATGTAACATAGGCTGGGCTCCCAGCAATAACTCCCAGCACTAATTGTTCTGCATGACATAAACGTGTTTATAGTTCGCTGCTGGACCCAGGTACAATTAACTCTCTGCTCTGTAGAAATACATACCCTATTGCGGGCCGGGCAGCCTAAATTATAGTTGAACTGCTGTAAAACAAATGTGATAGACATTCCCAAGGGAGCTCAGCGAAACACTCTCTTTGTAGATTCACTGCTGGCTGGGTTATGTTTGGGCCACATTCAAAGCTTGCAGCAAAATCAATGCTATGAATCTAGCAGGGAGATTATAAAATGATTGCTTGATTGCTTTTCAAGATTAAGAGCAAATAAAATTTTAGTGTGGTGTCTTCAGAAAGCTACTACCCTAAAAGTACATTTAAAAGCTGTAGGCGAGAAGATAAATTAATTAAAGAACACAAACAAGAAGCCAGGGGGTGGGGAAGGGGGAGAAATTATCTCATTGTGCTGCGTCATCACATGATATCTCAACACCCCATCGCAGGGAAAGGAGGGAGCAAGCCCTAAGGGAGAGGCAAATAAGAAGAGAGAATTCAACTTGGGGAGCGAGAGAAGGAACAGCCAGATCCCACAGCACCATATTACTTTGCCACCCGCTCCTAGGGAGGGAACCAGTCACAGAAAAAAGAAAGAGGACACAAAGGTCTTGGGGTTCCCCAAGGCATGCCACGAAACTAGGTATGTGTCTCAAGGTCAACATCATCTACAATTGCAGCTTTTTCTCTTGGAATTTAAGGGTTTGAGCTACCATTGAGCTAAGTCACTCTCCATTATATTTGAAAAGTGATGGCAAACCGGTGAAGTACCAATGGCTGGGAAAGGGGAAACAAAATACCCATTTTTAAAAAGGGCAAAAGGGAAGACTTGGGGAACTACAGCTTGGTCAGTCTCACCTTTGTGCCCGGCAAGATCATGGAGCAGATCCTCTGGCAAACTATGCTAAGGTCCATGGAAAACAGAAAGGTGATTGGTGACAGCCAACATGGCTTCACTAAAGGCAAATCGTGTCTCACAAATCTGGCAGCCTTCTAAGACAAGGTTACAGCATTGATGGATAAGGGAATAGCAACTGATATCATCTACCTGGACTTGTGCAACCCATTTGATACAGTCCCACACAACATCCTTGTCTCTAAAATGGACAGATATGGATTTGATGGGTGGACCACTCAGTGAATAAGGAATTGGCTGGATGGTTGCACTCAAAGAGTTGCAGTCAACATCTCAATGTCCAGGCAGAGACCAGCAATGAGTGGTGTACCTCAGGGTTCCATATTGGCATCAGTATTATTTAACATCTTTGCCGTCAACACGGACAGTGGGACTGAGTGCACCCTCAGCAAGTTTGAAGATGACACCAAGCTGAGTGGTGTGGCTGATACTGTAGAGGGAAGGGATGCCATCCAGAGGGATCTGCCAACCTCATGAAGTTCAACAAGGCCAAGTGCATGATTCTGCATCTGGGCTGGGGCAATCTCAAACATGAATACAGGCTAGGCAGAGAATGGACTGAGAACGGCCCTGCAGAGAAGGACTTGGGGGTGTTGGTTGATGACAAGCTCAGCATGAGCCAGCAATGTGCTCTCACAGTCCAGATAGCCAACCTCATCCTGGGTTGCATCAAAAGAAGCATGGCCAGCAAGCAGGTCGAGATGATTCTCCCCCTTGACTCTGCTCTCATGAGACCCCACCTGGAGTACAAGCTCAGCATGAGCCAGCAATGTGCTCTCACAGTCCAGATAGCCAACCTCATCCTGGGTTGCATCAAAAGAAGCATGGCCAGCAAGCAGGTCGAGATGATTCTCCCCCTTGACTCTGCTCTCATGAGACCCCACCTGGAGTACTGTGTCCAGCTCCGGGTTCTCCAGCATAAGAAAAACCCGATGGAGTGTGTCCAGAGGAGGCCCACAGAAATGATCAGAAGGATGGAACGTGTCTCCTGTGAGGAGAGGATAGAGAGTTGGGGAGCAACTTGAGAAATCCAGAGGATGGTGACTGTAGCTACAATATATCTTGTTGCCCTGGAAGTTCTGTGCACACCACGTAGGTGTAAAAAGGCACATTTTAATAACTTGAGCTGCAGGCTGGTGGCGTGGAGAGCCATCTTCCCTGGCAAACCTTTCCCAGAGCTGCTTGTCGAGCTGGAAGCCAGCGGGGAGCATGTTCATGGGCACAGCCCAGCCAAGAGCTTCTGCGGGGCGACCACAAGCATCCGCAGCTCCCGGCTCAAACGGCGACCTCCCCGGGAGCCGGATCGGGGGGGAAGATGCCGACAAGTTCGGGGGCCTCCGAGCTGCGGGAAGACAACCGGAGGAGGGGATGGTGCTGGAAACCCACCCCGGCCGCGGGGCGGTGGCGAGCGGGAGCGGGGCAAGCGCTCGCCTCTGGCGGGCACAGCCGACATTAGAGGGCACCATTGCCCCGCGCATGGGGACACCCGCGGGCAGCCCCGCCGCCCCGCCCGCTTCCCAATCCCAGCCCCGGCCCGGGGGGAGCGGGACCGGGGCAGGGGGGCTGCCGTGTGCTCCCTTCTTTTGCTGCCGGGTCGGGCGAGCAGAGGCGGGCAGAGGGTGAAGATGCCCGGCGGCTCCGGCCGGCCCCCAGCTCCCCTGCCCGAGGGCGGCCAGACCGTCCCACCGAGCGGTGGAGAAACGAGGGGCTGAAGGTGCAAAAATGGGGAGGGAGGGCAAGGCCGGAGCACAAACACCGATGGCCTGGGTCGCTTTTGGGTCCGCTGGTTGCCTGCACCATGGTCGCACGTCTAGGGCTTCGGCCAGCACGGGAGCGGGCAGGGTTGGTGGGCAGGGGCAGGGAAGAGGACATGACTGGGGCAATTAGGACTTGGATTCATTTACTCTCCCTTGAAACTGTTTCTAAGGTCTTTTATCATCAGGATTCTTTAGACGTCCTCCACTTATTGCAAGCGTGTCACTCTCATAGTCAGATTTCAACAATCTGCTAGTGGTTTGGGGGTTTTTTTCCATGCTCTTAGATTTTCTTTCCTCTGGTGTGCGCTAGGACCCACCTGATGCACTTACCGCTGCTCTTGGGCTTGTTTTTGGGCCAGGCACCTCCCCTCTGCAACAGTCCAGGCCATTAAAACAAGTCAGGACTCGTGCAAGACTATCAGCGTTAAAGAAATTGTTTACTTAAGAAACATGAAACCAAAAATAGAACTTGTGTAATGGCCCCTTCATCACCACCACCCCCCTACAGAAAGTAGAAATAACCCATGAAAAGCTACTCCAAAAATAATATTATCGTGGATCAAGACGAAAGGCAAGGGGAATGTCAAAACAAGCAAAATGCAAACCTCTCACTTGATATAAAGTGTGGCAATGAACAGCACCTACGAGCATAGATCATGGCTTTCACAGAAAGTATACCAGCAGCAAAGCAGGGAGTGTAAATAAATGCAGTATTTAAGTGCTGCTCAAATATGACTACACACACAGTCAGCAAAAAAGATACAACCTCCCCAGGTTCGTACTGCGAGCCCAAAATGCAGTTTGCTCCCCGCCATTCCCAGCCTGCTTCCCGAGTTAACAGCACGGTGTCAGTACGGCTCCCCACGCCGCCGATGCAGAGAGCATCCTGCAAACCAGTCAGGACTCCAATCAGTCACGAAGGGACAGATGGCGAGTGGACTTCATCTAGTAAAGCAACATGATGGAAAGAGAAAAAGGAAGATTGTGAAGAGAGAATGCGATGGCCCCGGGTGCACTGGCAGGTCCATCAATAGATTAGACTAAATTCACTGCTACCTTTGTGCTACCCTAATGATGCGCAGCAGCTGGACGGCAAGGCCAGCTCTTCTTTTAACAACCAAGAACAGAAAGAATAATTACAAAAAATAATAAAGGAAATTCAATGAAATAAAGCATTTTTTCTGAGATGTTAGCTTTTCTTTTGCATATTTTTGAGAACACACAAAAGCAATTCAAATTGAATTAAAACTACCAGAATTTTGTCAGGGTTCTGTTCAGATTATCTTTTCCCATTTTAACCCCTGAACTAGTGTGGTATTGCCTAGCTATCAAATATAATAATCTGACTTTTTATGACCATGTCAAAAAAATGGAAAACTGTACGCACACCAGCTTGAATAGTTCTGAGCATGACTTTGCTGGTGAAGAAGCCTTGATGAGAAATTCGGGCAGCTTGTGCTAACTTGAACTTTAATTGCAATCAATTTATTTAAAAGCAGGATTCCAAAGTACCAAGCAAAATTGCCACTGGTATAGATGCAAAACTGCAAATTGCTGGTGATCACACACATAGTGAAAGAGAAGTGCAATGTTCATTGGTCTGTGTCTCTGCTAAGGCAACTATGGAAGAGAATATGTTCTGAAATGAAGCAACAGCATGCAGTTTGCACAACCTTTGCAGAATCCTGAGTTAAACATTGCTGAGCATATATGATAACGGTGTATTAAAGGAAATGAGAAGGGAGCAAAGCACAAACCTTCAAGCCTCGGGGACTTGCTTGTCTGGCAACATGCTGAGGACAATTCATCCTGAGCCTCTCCAGAAGATGGAGGAGTGCTTCTCTGTGGCACCACGTCATGGGGACCTGTTCACCTTCATACACAAACATCTTACCATACTCTCTTTTCTGAAGAAGTTAACCTGGAGCTCAGCAAGAGCCAGCTCCATCAGCAGGGCAGCGCTGATGCTCTCCCTTTTGTTACCTTCATGACTTACCATCTATCCTCGGTTACTCCTTGCTCTGTTTAGAGTGCAAGGACCTCTCTTTCGCTATCTGCCCAGCCATCAGACTCAGCCCTAGCTCTGACAGTCAACCTGGACTCTTTCCAAATAGGAATAATCAAATGCAATAAACCTCCTGCAATCACAATCCCTTCACAATGATGCACAAGCCATAAAGGAGTTTGCCTTTTCTCCCCTCCCCCTTTCGAAGCAGAGCAGCCAGCAGGAACACATGCTAGTTAAAGTCATTGTTTTTTCTGACATAAGCAGATATGACTTGGATATTTTGAGCAAAAATGTTTCATTCTTATGGGGCATTGTTCTAACCATAGTGGTAATTACTCGGCTCAGTATTCTGGAGCAGGAATTTCTGAAGATGCTAATGGGCATGGTGGTGGGAGCTCTTGGGTAAGATTTTGTAGCTTGTGTTAGGCAAACTGCTGGTTTAAAGGATCATAACATACCCCTCTGGCCTTAGAGTTCACAGATTCAGTAAATTAAAAACATCTCCCCACGCAGGCAGTATTTCCTCCTCAAAAGGGCTGGATGCTCTCTATCTCCACACAGACGAGAAGAACAGACGCACCACTGCTAGCACTGGTGACTGTGAGAGGAAAGTCCCCAGGACTATCACCATCAGCTTAAAACATAAGTGTATAATGGGACAAAAAAAAAAAAAAAATCCTCAAATTGATGGGGACCACTGGCAGTGAGGAAGAGGAGCTGGTAACCTCAAACTTGAGCTGCTTTACCTCCCAGGTGCCTCAAACACAAGTCAACCCCTGAAAATAGTTCCCCATTCAAACCGTAGTTCCTAGCATCCCTCAAGCACTGCGTAAACATTGGCTAACCTCTGAAAACGGTTTGGAAGGACCACGCTGTGGATTCTGCAGAGGGCACGCCCACATCTTGCAAATAGCAGGGAAGTCTGCTCGCTAGGCTTGCCTCGCAGGAATGTATAAAACCGAGGAGGGAGAAAACAGGAAAGGCGGCCGCTGGCCTCCCCCGGCGCTGGGGGAGGACGGCAGCAGGTTTGTGAGGACTCCTCACAAAGAGCCCCTGTCTGTGGGGATCTGGCCATTGCCACTTGGCTCGTGTCTTGAATAGAGGGCACTTTTTCAGCAGGTTTCTTGGGAAACTTGAGGCATTTTCTCTGCATAGCACATTTATTCCTAAAACCACCCCATCCTACATCCTGAGAGGTGCGTCTGATGGCTGCTGAGGGAAGTCCCAGCTGAATACTTGCCCCATGTTCAACATGTTCCCCAACCATCCCAGCTTGGCCCAGGACCCACCCCTTTTCTCCCTGGCCAAACCCTTGCTAACTGATGATCAGCTCCTGCTTTTTAAGATGACATGCTTTTAGTGATGAGGAACCAGGAGAGCCTTCCTATGACCTGCTTCCTGAATTATATCCTTTGGGTCAGGAGACTTCTGCATGGCCACCCTCGAGGACCATTTTGGGAAAGAAAGGACAGTGTGATAATATTTACCTAAAATCGCCACATGGGTAGGTTGTGGTCCAGCTTGCAGGAAACTAAGAATATCTGTTGAGAACATGACATATCAACAGGGGTCTTTTAAAAAAATAAAGCCTTCAAGTAACCCAAAATACCTGTGCTACCATTATTTGTGAAATGAGAGTGGTCTGTCTGAACCATCCGTCAGAATAGTCTTTTGCCTGGTGTGACTCTCCACCTGCCCAGGAAGCAAGCAGGGATCTGCACCCTGAAGACATTTGCTGCATCTTCTTGTCTCAACTGCAAAGCTGCAGACCTTTCCTGCTGTGCACCTTTCCTGCCTCCACGGATGTCAGAAAATTATTTCAGATCAAACCTACCACGGCATCTTGTCGCTCATCAGCCTGAGCATAGAAAGACTCTTCACATGCAGTGAGCCAGGCTGCAACCCCCTCTTTGCACCAGCTGTGGCCAGCCCTGGGTCCGTGGGTCCAAAACCAAGGGTGCTGCTGGTCTCTTCTGGTGTGTCTGGTCTTTGGGAGCACTATTGAAGATGCAGGTCCTGGGGGCCCACAGGAGCTTTCCCAGCTGCCCCAGGCTCCTCACCAGTGTGGCAAGGGCAGGAGTGAGTGCCCTCAGCAGTGCTGGAGGGCTGCTCCATCACAGACGTGGGCTGACTGTGGAAACAGGACAGAGAAAGAGGAGTTATTTTGGTCCAGCTGGGCAAAAGGAAGGGCTTTCCATGGGTGCAAAGACTATTGCCTCTCTTCTTGATGCTGACACCTGCCTGCAGTCACCACTGCTCTAAGGGGCCTGAAGCTGTGACCTCTCCAGCCAAGCCAGCACCTAGGGACTCTCTGCACAGCCACCACCACCCCCCTAAGAATTAAAATTAATTTTATTCACTCTAGGGAATAAAACCATCCAAGTTGTCTTTGCTCAAGGGTATGAGTCTCCCAAAGGCAAGAGCCACAGGTACACAGGGAGCCACTGTGTCCCCAAATGCGCAAAGAGTCATAAAGGTCCATCTTTTCCCTTGTTTGCAGATGCAAAGCTCACTGTGGTAACAAGCCTCTGAGGTGTGCATCAAAATTACGATGATGTCCTGGCACCCAATTTTAGTGCCATGTCAGTTATGCTCCCCCTCCCTTTCCTTTCATACTCCTCCATCCCAAAATAACAAAAGGCAACGATTGGAGTGACCTGCAGAAAATGTGCAGCAGAAGCCAGCTGATCCCTGGCAATACAATAGCGAGATTAGTTCATTTGCAGCAAACAAACATGTATTATGTGGGTTTTAAAGTTCGGAGAGGAAAATGCTGTGGTTTTCATGTATTTCTATTCAGTGAGGCTGCATCTTATTACTTCCATGCAGCCGAGAAGCCCTATTTTTAAAAATAGCCTTCAGCTTGTTTTGAAATCTTCAAACATCTCGCTTTGTTTTGCAGCAGCAGCATAATAAAAACTCCCGGAGCCAGAAACGATCCCCTTTTCCTCCACACGCATCACCTCCCCCGCCCCAAACCCCCCGCGCCCCGCGGACGCCGAAACACCTCCCGGCGACAACCCTCGGGGAAAAAATAATCATAATAATTTAAACCAAAACGGTGATAATAACACCAACACACACCCCCCCTACACGCTGAAAAGGCGACACGGAGGGGGGAAAAAAACAACCCCGAGCGCGGCCGCGGAGGAAGCAGCGGCGGAGCGGCAGACAAAGGCGGCGGGGCCGGCCGCCGGCGGGGGGGGGC
>NW_015091240.1:1571184-1571454 GCF_001431845.1 Calidris pugnax
GCGGAACCGCCTGCGGGAGATGGGGGAGGACGACCAGCGCCGCTGGGACTACAACTTCCACACCGACACGCCGCTGCCGGGGCCCGGCCGCCTGCGCTGGGAGGAGGTGGAGGGCGGCGCCGTGCCCGCTTTCTACCGGGAGACGCTGCAGGTGGGGCGGCACCGCGTCCCTCTCCGCAGGGCGCCCCCCTCCCCGCCGCCGCCGCCCCCCGCCGCCGGCAAGGGGCCCGGGGGGCGATTGAGCCGGGAGAACCGCGCCGCGCCCCGCCG
>NW_015091240.1:1571573-1573504 GCF_001431845.1 Calidris pugnax
GTCTGATGATAATGATTATTGTTGCGCAAAGGTTATGTAAAATTACAAGGAGAAGAAATTGCTCCCTTTTTTTTTTTTTTTTTTTTTTTTGTTCCTCCCCAGATTTTTGCACTACGGCACCCACGGGAGAGGCGCGCCGCCCCCGGAGGCGCGGCGCCCCGAAGGCGCGGGAGGCCAGGGCGGGCTGCGCGGCGAGCGGGGACCCCTCCCGCGCCCACCGGGAGCGGGAGCTGGAGCGGAGCCGGAGCGCCTGCTCGCCGGCCGCGCACGGAGCAGTGTTAACGTACAACTGTGCAATGTATTACGTTTTATATAGAAATGTATTATGCCTAATGTGAGTACACTGGCCAGAAGTGTAAAGCTTTAAAAGTCATTTATATGAAATGTTTAATCTCTGCTGAGCTCTCAGTGCAAAAAAAAGAAAAACAAAAAAAAAAGAAGAAAAAAGGAAAAAATGAAAAACACAAGTGTATATTTGTACAAAACTTTTTTTAAGAGTTATACTAACTTATATTTTCTATTTATGTCAGAAATGTGGATAACTTTGACATCCAATAGTCTTTTTTTTTTCTTTTGGTTAAGCCAAAGGGCACTATATTTGCTTTTGTTATTTACAAAATGTAAATTTATTTTTATAGTGGGAATTTTTTTTTTTTTTGCATTCACAAGATGTAGCTACGAATCAAAATATTTTTTAGACTTTACTTGAAGACAAATCTGTTTCAATGGTTCCTGAGCCGGTCTGTACCACTGCCATTGCAAATAATGCCACAACTTCAAGAATAATAAATAAAAAAATAAAAGCGTGAGGAAACCTCTGCAAGGCTGCTTGGTGTGTGCTGTAGTGGCTCGGGTGGCAGAGCCCAGCCTAGCTCTGCGCTGTTTTGGGGGAGGGAGGGGGTGGGCTCCTCCCTGACCGCGGGGAACCCAGTGCACCCCAGCTTCCATCTATGAACCCCCTGGTACAACCCTTGCACGAAATTCCCAGGGGAAGAGAGGGTTTTTTGTTTTTCCTCCCTTAAAAACAAGTGTTCCAAAGTCCTGCTGGACTTAACCAAGTGTGAGGGGAGCTCACAACCTGAATTCAGCTTTTCTGCGCATTTTATGGTTGCTTTTAACCGTTTCACACTTTGTTGTAACACGATTGTATCTGCCCCTCCTTGAGAACCCGGCTGTGCTGTGGGTGCTGGGGCAGCCCCCCTGCCTACTCACCATTGGGGCTGGGGTCGCTGCCTCCCCTGCTTTGGGGCAGGCTGGGGGGTCACTGGTTGGGGCAGACCACAGCCCTGCAGTGCCCTTGGCAGGCTCAGCACTGGGGGGATGCCCCTGGCTTGGAACGTGGGCCACACCCCCATCACCCCCCTCCATCCTCTTTGTGGCCGTGGGCTCTCAATCAAAGCCATGGCTACTGCAGGGAAAGGCTTCCTGGTACCTCTTGCCCAAGCCCAGCCATGATTTACAGAGCAAACACACAACGGTGCTGGGAAAGGCAGCACTTCCAGCTTGCTATAAAAAATGGGAAAAGAGAAAAACAACAACCAGGCAAAACAAATAATCACAACAAACAAAATAACTCAGCGTTTTGGCATTCACACGTCAGTGGTGGCACTGTCACAGTCATGCACCCAGGGCACTTTGTGAGATGCACCCCAACCCCTTGGCCCTGGAGCAGGTTAAAGTGATAGGATCTGCACAGAGCTGGCCCAATGAGCTCAGGACATGCACCCCACACGGCATCCCAAACCCTGCACTGCCCAGGGATGGGGGGACAGACGGGGTCTGGTCCTGGCTTCAGGTGGTGCAAGGATTGGGGTGCTGGAGGGTACAGATAGGGAGCAGGTATATGGGAGGGGGATGGGGGTCCTACAGGCACGGGGACCAGCTGGCCAGATTTGTCCCTTTCAGACCCTGCTCCCCTCTCTGTCACCTCC
>NW_015091240.1:1573514-1584320 GCF_001431845.1 Calidris pugnax
GGGGGGGTGGGGTGGGGGGGACACTCGAGGGCATCACTCCCTGGCCCTCTGAGCTCTGCTATGATGCTCTTCCACGGAGGGGGAGGGAGCCGAGAGAATACGGCGCAGGGTGAATAAGGCTTGGGATTTATCCACATCATCCTCCCCTCGCCCCCGCAGTGCTCTTCTCTGCCCCCCCGTCACGGCGGCCAAACGCTCCTGGCTGTAAAAGTAACATTGATTACCTCCAGCTCCGTGATCGCTTAATCAGAACGGGATTATTTTACGCGCCCGCATCAGTGGCCGCTGACTCAATACGATTTCCCCCCCCCCCTTTTGAAAAGAAAAATAGCTTTTCCCTTTCCCTGTGAAAGCCAACAATACCCGGAGTGAGGCAGCTGGATCCTCCAGGATTTATGGGCTTTTCTCTCGCTTTCATGAAAGCAGGTGCCTTTGGGACCTCCATTGTCCCAGCCCCCAACTCATAATAGGACTTTCTGCAATGAAAGATCCCTGCTCCCAGCTCCCAAATACCTCGGCTGGAGGAGCCGCCGCCTGCCCCTGAGGTGTGCCCGGCCTGCCTGGGGAGGAAGGCTCTTGCCCAGGCACGGGGCTCTTCACCACAGCCGGTGACTCCAGTCCTCGGGCATCACCCCGGAGGAGCCGGTGGGTTTCCATCCCGCCACGGGGAGGGTGGGATCCCACAGCTGGCCGGGCTGTGCTGTGCTGTGCCGGGGGTGCGGGAAGGTGTGCGGCCGCCCCCCGCCCTGCCCCACCCAGCCCGGCCGGCCCTCCTCGCCCCGGCACAAAGCACACTGCCCCTATTCTTTCGGCCTTTGTAGCCATATGGCAAATCCATGTAGACACAGCCAACATCCATTTATTCAGGCACATAATGTCCCGCAACAGGGAACAATTGGAACTTTGTTTGCTTCTATTATTGATGCGAATGGGCGACAGAGAGAGAGAGAGAGAGAAAAAAAAAATCATTTAACTATAAGAGATATCCAGCTAATTATGAACCATATGTGCCTATAGTTTCAAAGCAATCCAATGAAGTTCATTTTAAATCTAGACTACTTTATTAGTACGGAAGACAGATGTCTCAACAGTACATGCATCAGAGGAAACCATGTAAAGAAGTTCTTGAAATATTTAACTAGGACTCATTCATTGTCAGAGGGGCTTTAAAGTGCCCTTTATCATGAGAATGCATAGGCAGAAGCGGAGGGAGGCTGCTGGTTGTTACCGCCAACCCACTTACTCCTTAGCGGTAAATCCCAAATTCCACTTTGGATTTGAGGACAGGAATATTTTCGGAAAGGATTCAAAATATCAGGGTTCTTGATGGACCTAGCTTGCCGCTCATTACAGCTACAAAAAGTCAGGTCGTTATTTGAGCCACCTTAATCCCAGGCTGAAGTCAGCTATGCAATTAGAGGAATAATCTGCCCCAAATCACCACCGCTCCCTCTCCTGGGGAGCAGAGCCGCGCTTTTGGAGGTTGGCTACTGCGGTTCCTCAGCTGCCCCGAGAGAGACTGAGACAGGAGCATTAATGTTGCTGAACCTCCAGAGATTTGTTTCATAAGAACACCTCTCCATGCAAATCCTGTGGTTCCTTAAGGGAAAGGGCTCTGCAGGAAGACTGGAAGGGAAGCGTAGCGGGAGAAAGTCTTTCAGATTTTTTTTTTTTTTTTAAATGCAATTATCAACAAACAATTTGGCAAAAAGGGTAGCGCTATCTTTATGAGCATGGCAACATCTCTCAGTAATTAAGCCACTTCAGTTAGATGAATGCAACATATGGTTGACACTGGGAATCATTCTCCTTCTGAGCCGCAACTTTTCTTTCCGCGCCAAAACTTGTTCTATTATCACTTAAAATAAACAAAAAGCTGCTTTCCACTTCGTGAGCAAATATTTGTCACTAATGAGCAGGAGGTGTAGGTAACAGAATGGGGAAAAAACCCATCATTTTTAAGGAATAATTTCTTACGTTTGTGTATGGAAATGAAATAAATCTACTAAATGCCCAATTCACTTGCAATGAGTTGCGGTTGCTTGGTAGGATGGCTACACGGGGAGAGCTGTGCAAAGGATGCACGTGGGGAGACGTAAAATTCAATTGACCATGAGAGAGCAGAGAAACAGTTATGAAGACTGCATGCATATATACAAGCACACACACATATATACATGAAATAACTAATCAGAGAGTATAAAATAATTAATGAGGGAACTGGATTTTTTGTGGTTTTTAGCCACCTTGTCACTTATTGATGCAGAATAAACTCACCATTGTTTTCCTATGCCTTCCCTTTCACTAGCCTGTACCCTCTCAGAAAAGTTCTTCCTAACAAGAATTTTTGGAACAAAGCAAGCCAAAACACAAACCAGAAGTCTTTCTGAATGATGAAAGGATGGGATTATATCTGTTATTCTGACTATTCTCCTATCACGCAGTATCTAGTCCAGTTCTGGGCTCCCAGTTCGAGAAGGACAGGAACTGCTGGAGAGGGTACAGAAAAGGGCTATGAAGAACATCTCTCTTATGAGGAAAAGCTGAGGGACTTGGGTCTTTTTAGTCTGGAGAAGAGAAGACTAAGGGGGGATTTGATCAACACCTATAAATACTTAAAGGGTGGGTGTCAAGAGGATGGGGCCAGTCTATTTTTAGTGGTGCCCAGTAACAGAACAAGAGGTTAACAGGCACAAACTTAAGATTAGAAGTTCCATCTAAACATGAAGAGGAACTTCTTTACTTTAAGGGCAGCAGAGCACTGGAACAGGCTGCCCAGAGAAATGGTGGGGTCTCAATCTCTGGAGACATTCAAAACCCACCTGGACACATTCCTGTGCAACCTGCTCTAGGTGGACCTGCTCTGGCAGGAAGGTTGGACCAGATGATCCCCAGAGGTCCCTTCCAACCCCTTATCATTCTGTGACTCACAGAGAAAGGAGGAGAATCAAGTATCTCCTTTCCTATTACACAATTTCTAGTACTAAAGACCACATAATCTCTTTTGGTGTCAGTGGCAAAATTCCAAACAAAAGGGACTTAATGGTTTTGTTTGTCCATTTTTTAAACCAAGGGGGATTTTTAGCTATATATGTCTAAGAAACTTTTGCTGGGGCAAATTTATGGGGGAAAGAGGGGAAAGATGCTAATTAGATGAGCTGTGTGGAATGTAAAAGCCCTGACGCAGGCCCTGCTATGAGATTAAAAAAAAGAAAAAAAGCAGCTCACACTCTTTTAAACACAGAACATACTAAATTTTGGAGCCACTTTCCCCAATTCACATGACCAAGCCTCTGCTCCAGGAAAACTCATGGGCAATGGTGGCTGTACAGTCTCGTGTTTGCATCCATGATGTCACAGGCTCCCAATCTATGGGATAGTGATGGGGATGCAGAGAAAGGGAACAGGAGACAGGGATGGGGGGGGGGCAGCACCAGAAAACACCTGGGATGGGGATAACAGGGCACAGGTGGAACAGATGCACAGCTGAGGCTGGCATATAATGGAAGAGGCTGGGCAGAGAGCACAAAATTCTGCCATTGTGCATGAGGTGAGGGAGAAAAGGGAACAAGCCACAACTTTTATGTTCTGCATTATATATTAATTTATATTTATATTATGTGCCTTCCTTCATAGGCTGCCTGGACCCAACACACCTCTTCTTCCAACAAACAGCCGTGAAATTCATCCAGTAGTGTCCTGATTCTCCCCTCAACTCATCTACAGATGGATGCTAGTGATAATCTTCTATTTTTCATCCCTGTGGCCCAGCTCAGTGTGGGATCTAAAATGCCCCAGCCCTGCTGAGGAGTCATTAGGCTTCACATCGCCCCAAGATTACTCATTCTCTGCTACCAGATTTGCTTTTACATTCTCTCTCATGCACATGCATTACTCTTCTATTACACTCAGAGTGGGGATTGGGAAGGAAACACTTAAGCTTCAGAGGTGCCTGATCTGTCTGTACTATTTCAGCCCAGATCTTTTGCTCATGGTGCATTTTCACAGGCACGCACACCATTTCCTCCCCCAGGACACAGGCTACCAACTTCACACAGCACTTTCCCTTACAGAATGAATCTGGGCTGTGTGGCATGGGAAATTGCTGGTTAAACTGCCAGAGAAGATGAGAAAGTAAAGCAAGGGTCTGTAGGATGCTTTCCTGCTTAATCCAACACCAACAGTCGGATGCAGGTTTTTATTCTTTGGAGGGCAGTTGGCTCCCCCTGAGCAACAGAGGTTTTGTGCAAGGTGCTTGAAGTTTTTGCGAGCAGCCACTAATTGTGCCTGCCTTTGTTGGGCATCTGATAGGAGATGCTTGGGTGTGACTTGCAAAGGCACTGAGCATCCACAGCTGCAGCCAGGGTCACCAAGAACTGGGCTCTGCATGTGTTTTTGGTCAGATGAAGCCTGGGGCTTAGAAGGGCATGGCTATGGGGCACCTTGGACAAGCACTCTGGATTAATTATTATCTCCCATCTCTTTTTATGTTGGCTCTCCATCATTAAATAGGGATAATACCACTCACCATTTATTTTTTAATCCATTAATGTTTGGAAAGCTCTCGGATACTGCCATGAGCAGCACTGTATAAATCCGGTGGGGAAATTAATAATGTCTTTGAGCAAGGTTTGAATAGTGTGCAGTTAATAAGACATAGCACCATCCATTGAATGGAGAGAAAAACAAAATTGAGCAACTGCTCATTAAGCAAGCACTGTTCACTCTGTGCACTCAATGTGATCATTTAATTAAAAGATTTTATCATCGTGCACAGACACAAGGGGGCAGAGCCAAGGCCCCGTCTTCCCTCATCCTTGCCTGCTCCACATCAAACACACCAGAATATTTCTCGGGGAGCCTAAAAAACATTCTTATTCTTTTTTTTCAAGCCTCTACACTAACAGAAATCACTACCAGAGCTTTAACAAGTCTTTTCAAAAGGCCACATTTTTCTTCACCTGCCTGTCACCTCTCAGTCCCACCCTTGCCCTTGCCATCTCTCCACAAGGGGGGAGACAGGACAACCTCCCATACTCCTGCAGATGAGCACCTCAACCCTAGACTGTGGTTCTCATCACCTTTGCCATCACAGCAAGCCTAGGAAATCACCACTGTGCCTGGCTATGAAGTGGGGGGAAGCAGAAGAGTTTTTCAGAGCTGGAAGATGCTTTGATCAGGGCCATTTTTACATGATATTGGGTTAGAGGGACACAAGCACACAGTGCCTCTTGCACGCTGCTCTCTGTGAGGGCTGGTGGCAATACATATGCAAACCAGCCACCTTAAAAACAAACAAATGAAACCCAAACCACCCTCTCTCAAGAATACAGCACTGCCATCGCATCTGACAGTGAGGAAAAGTCCCTGTTTGGGTCACATTAAGCAGCTTGATACATCCTGGGACCTGAGGTCTACAGCAA
Source organism: Calidris pugnax (assembly GCF_001431845.1). Classification (NCBI taxonomy): domain Eukaryota; kingdom Metazoa; phylum Chordata; class Aves; order Charadriiformes; family Scolopacidae; genus Calidris; species Calidris pugnax. Next base: position 1,578,938 of record NW_015091240.1, read on the forward strand.
TTTACTCCGGAAAACAATGGGTATGAATTAAGTTGGTTTTGTACATCCAGGGTAATTGGCTTAGTAAAGCCTGGTTTTCCTAGGACCTTCATTCAAGAGGTTTTCAAACGTGGCTCTACTTAATGAAGCTTCAGTTTTGCTAGGGCTGTACAGCTTCCTATCCACTGGCTGGTGGTCCCAAAAGCGTTGGATTTTTTAAATTTTTTTTGAGGTTTTCCTTTCATACATGAGTAAACAGGACTGGGAATACCGGTGCCTGGTTCTCCATTCTCATCTGCACATTGTTAGGCCAAACCTGTTCCTTTATCCTGCTAACCAAGGGAATCCAAACACCTATCTCTCCAAAGGAAGAAGCCCACCTTTTGTGCCAAAACCAAACCTTTTGGAGCTGTTACAACCAGGCTTTTCTGCCCAGAGAGCTGCTGGAAAGGGTGTGGTGGTACCCAAAACCCACCTCCTCACTCCCAGACTCTCACCCCTCCTCTCTGCCAGCTGGGATGCTCATGCCCCACGCTGCAGGGGTTGAGGAGCCCAGGGAAAGCAGCAGGTTATTGAATGTTACAGGGGTTCAGCAGCGCTGGGGAATTTGTGCTGGGTGGCAAAAGGCACTTCCCTGACACAAAGTCCATCCCCCTGCCAAATTTCACATTTCCCCTCCAGCACCCAGGGGTACAAGTGGGGCAGCAGCGCATGGCTAGTGGGGGACAGAGGGAAGCCCTTCTCCCTGTCAGCACAGCTCCTGAGCTGGGGTGCTCCCCCGAGAAAAGGCCAGACACAGCCTTTCTACAGCATAAATAAGATAAAAGAAGCAGTTTGTGTTTGCTGTCAGGTGTGCAACGAGGGAGAGCACAACTCCAAGCTGTGGCAGCAGCCACCTCTGCAGGGGGATACGGAAGGAAATTTTAGAATAATTTCCATAATAATCACTGTTACTAAACATCTATTAAACACAGTGCACAAAGACACCTTGTCAGATGGAGTTAGCTGCAAATTAAAAGATGCCCTTGTTGGTTTCATTTCTGTGCCGGATTTTGAGGACTTGCTGTAAAAATTCTCTTTAACCCTATCAAATAATAATTAAAAAAAACCTAATTTCATTTGAGAGCTATTAATAAGCAGTGATAAAATACAGAATTTATATTTGAAGCTTGGTCTGTATTCACTGAACTATTCTGTCAGAGGAAGGACAACAGGGGGGAGGGAAAAAAAGAGGAAGAGAATTAAAACCATATTTCCCTGAAATTCAGCTACACAGAACCAGAATAATTATAGGCAGAGGAGAAATATTGCAAAACTTCAGCGCGGAAGGGTTTTTTTCTTGACCCTGTGGACTATAATGGGAGATAAAGAGATTGACCATTTTGGGAGGAGGATGCCTTCATTTCTCGACGTGACTGTAGATTATTTCGGCTTCAGGAGACAAGAATGTCCCTTTAACATCTGACCTGGCCTTTATTTAAGAGCAGCACTTCACGGTTCAGGAAAGACAGACAATTTTCTAATTCCCAGCTCTGCTGGAGGCTGAGGCAGCAACTTCCAGACAGGACACCTGCTAACACTAGAGAAATGGCATTATTATGTCTACAAGTTTACAAATCTGAGGATCAAAAAGCCTTTGCTTCTGCTGCTACTCCACAGGCCAAGGACTACGACTTCTTCAAAACAGAGTTTCACAGAGGTTTTTCTTCCCCCCTCCAAGAAATGGGTTCTTTTCACTTTCAGCAGATCGGTTTCCACGTGAAAAAGTCAATAGTCAAAGAGTTTCCTAAGTTTCATTGGTGTGTAGCAGAAAGGGGATTAGACCTGGGGCCTTTTTACTGGCAAGCCTTTAAGCAAATAAATGTTCTTGAATTCTTAGAGAAACAAACCTAATTTAAACAAAAATCCAGAATATATGGGATTTGCTCCTCCCTGAATTTAAAAAAAAAAAAAGCCACAGAAATAATTACTAAAGATTTAAGGTATAGTAGAGCTAGATCTTTTGTTTACTGTAGTTTTATTTTTATTTTTGCTAGTTATCCCAAAGGGAATGGCTGTTTCCATGTTAGACCATATTCACAATGAGTTATTAAGCCCTAATATCCACTATAGTGCAATGGGCAATTTTTAACAGATCAATTCCATCCAGAGCTATGATTCCCCAGCAGTAAGAGAGGCAAAAAGTGAACTGTAAGCACACACATACCCCACATCCCCTCCCCCAATCTGGAGTCCTACCTGGTAGGCAAAGGCACCACCTAATTCCTCCACACACCCCAGTCCCAAAGCTGAAGCCTGCAGTTTCTCCCTTAAGGGACAATCAAATCACAAAGGATGATGATTTTTTTAGTGGGTGCTTTTCCTTAACTCCAAAAATCACAACATCATCAAAACCCAAAAGTTTAAAAAGTATATGTATCTATATAGATATATAAACAGTTTGTACTACCTGACAGCCAACTGTTTCTCCAGAGCAACGCACCCAGCCTGGCAAAGTGGATCCAGGTGTCTGTGCCAGCAGCTTGCCAGCATGCACAACACCTGGGTCAGCGTTGCAGGCTGGCTTTAATTAAGCCAGAAAGCTAAGGAAAAGTCAGGCACAGCTGTTGGCTAATATGCTCCCAAGTCAGCAAGAAAACATCAGCATCTTGCTCTAGGAAAACAAACCATACAGGAAAAATAGAATGTAGATTTGTGACTGAACAGAAAGTGATAAGCTGTTTGATAAGTTTGTCTCTCTACACTGCTAAATGGCTTTCTGACATTGATATATTTTTTCCACTTCCCCTCCATCACAGGAACAGACTTTTAGCTTTTTTAAGAGGCCCATGTACCTCAGAGAGCCCAGATTGCAACTCTCCCCTGCCAAGCTGCTACTGCTCTGTGAAGGTGCCATCCTACAGCTCCGCCAGTGTGTGTCCCCTGGTCCCCAGCCTTGGTCCAGCTGAAGGAGCTGGTGGTGCCTAACCCATGTTCAGTCTCATCGGCAGCTGGGACAGATCCCTGAGCCTTTCCTACTGCTGAGGGATTATGCTGCAAAGTCCACTTCCAAATCCAGTGACACACAAAACACAGAAGTGGCTTAAAATATGGCTGAGGGGAAAGGAACCAGGAGCTCTGCTTGTTGTAGTTAACAGACCAGCAAATAGGATGCTTACCTGGCTGACCTGCCTTGGATGACTCTCTTAGCTGAATATCCAGGAGCCAAACCCACATCTCCTGCCCCAAGGGAAAAACCATCCTGCTGCTGAAGAAGAGGAGCACAGCCCCATTCCCTTACTCCTAAGTTATAAAGCCTTGAGTAAGGGGCTTAAATACCCACAAGAAGGGGCAGCCCAAGCCCATGGCCCTGTCCTGGGTTAGTTCTGCACAGCTGAGCTGCAGCAGCCCATTCCCAACAGGCAGAGTTAATTTATGCCCTGATAAAAAGGGGACAGGAAGGAGTCTTGGGTTTCATCCTGTGCAATCCTGCAAGTACTATCTAGGTTTCATTTAGAAGGGGAAAAAAAATCCCCTTCTGCTCTTCTTGCATTTTTTTTCCGTGGTGAGAGCAAGCATTCTGGTGCAACTGCTTCTAAGGCATTTCAAAGGCCACAGACCCAATTTGAGGACAAGGTTATTCTACTAAAGCTGAGAAAGATCCTGGAGACCCCTAAGCGGGAGAGCACAGCTCTGTCAGCATCTTTTCCCAACCCATTTTGGTGGCTCTCTTCTCTGCTCCACGTGTATGGAGGTTGTCGGGCCCCCACCGGGGAGGTTTGCGTGCCGGGGTACTACTGGCAGCTGCCCGTGGCTGCCCTGGTCACCATCCCCACTCAGATCTAGGGTGGCACCTGTTCCCTTCTTCCCATCAACACCAACACTTGCCTTTCTGAACGGAAGTTTTTAAAAGAGATAAAATACTTAATTTCATACCAAATCCAGCTTTATGACCTTAGTGATGGCAAGATGCTAGCTAATGGAAGCTTATTTTCCCATTTCCCCAAGAAGATGAATTTTCCCTGAAATCCTCCCCAGATTCAGGCAAAATCCACCCTGCCTCCCACCCCAAATCACTTGCACCAGCTCAGGAAAGAGAAAGATTTGCCTTTTTCCTGGGAGGAGAGCGGCGGGTAAGGCGAGGAAGGAGGAGAGCTTTAAAGGGAGGGAGCGAGGAGGCCGAGCTCATGCAAGGATTTTAATCTGATCACTTCCCTGTCAAACTAATCCCTGCCTGACTCAGATCGGACTTTTAGAAACGTGCCTGGAAACCAAAAAGCAAACCTCATTTGAATGAAGCACACACTCCACAGCCCCCATCTGCAAAGGGCCGCAATTAAATGCAAAAAAAAAAAAAAAAAAAAAAAAAAAAAAAAAAGAAAAAAAAGGGGGGGGAGAGAGAGAAAATTAGCATTTTCCGCGGCCATCTGGCATGAGGAGCAGGCGATTGGGAACAAAAGGAGATTTAGGCAAAGGGGAGAGGCGAGTGTGCCATGGCATTGACCTGCAAATGAGCCTTTGTGAGCGAATTAAAGCTTCCCGGACCCCCCGGGACACCCCAAAACAGGCACCATTACAAACCATCCGGACAAAAACCCACTCATCAAAATTGTCTGCGTTTGAAGCGGGGGGGGGGGGGGGGGGATGGTGGGTGCGGGGGGGGGGGGGGAGAGAAGAGACCATTTAAATCTGCACCTTCCCTGCCCCCACCCCCAGTAATAGGCGGTTAATAGGGGCTTGGCGGGGGGGGCGGTCCCGCTGCACCCCCGGCTCCGCACCCCGCTCCGGCCGTGTAACGGGGGGAACACCTTAGAAACGTGTCTCGTCCATAAAACCCAACCGAAACGTTATTTATAGCCCTAGCCCTAAACAATAGGGAAGAAAAAAAATAGAAAGAGAGGGGCATTTGGTGATATATTAGCTTCCAGATGCTGTTTATTTAATTCGGGGGGAGAGGGTGGTGGGCTTCGGGGGGGGTGTGGGGGTGTGTTATTTGAAAATATATTTCTGAAGCAAATAGTATTTTTTTCCCCTGGGGATGATAGAGAGGACGGGATAATCAGGGATGCCATGGCCCCCCAAAAAATGGAAAACCGTGAGGGTAGAGCTTTTGTCTCCTACCCCCCCCTCCCCCATGACTCTTGCCTTTAAACTGGGAAAGCTCGAGGATTTCGAAGTGAAAGCGAAGATTTTGGCCTGGGGTAGATACATGAAAAGGGAGGGGGGTGGCCGGGGGGGAGCCATCTCCCCCCATCCCCTCTCCAGAAAGGGAATAAGGATGAAAGTCGGGGGCCAGCTGGGGGAAACTTGTAAATGAAACGTGTTTCTTTTATGGTCCTCCCCCCCGGGGGACAGCCCCATTATAACCCACCAGCTATATAGACTCAGCTGCCGCCTCCCCGGCCCGCGGCAGGTAGAGGGGGGA
>NW_015091240.1:1584655-1585413 GCF_001431845.1 Calidris pugnax
GGGGTTCCCCGCTGCGGGCTGTCACCCTGCCCTGAGTGGGGGCACCATGCACCTCCCTCTGTGAGCACACAGCTGGGACTTGGGGGGGATCCCCACCCCAAATACGCACACACACACGACCCATGGGCTCCAAGGGCTGTGGGACTGGTAGGTGACCCCCCCCCATATGGTGGTGTGTACGTGACCCATGGGTGCCCAGAGATGGGGTCCTCTGCTGTGGGGTGGGCTGGAGGCCGGCGGGGTCCTGCAGACCCACAGTGCAGAGGGAAACCCCAGGATGGTGACAAGCCAGGCTGGCCTGAGCAGGTAGAGTGACACCAGGGCTGGAGGGTGGGCTACAAAACTTTTTGGGTTTTTCTGGGCACCAAGCACCAGGAGACTAGCAGCAACCTGCACCTCACACCCCTCTTGCTCAGGGCACTGCGGTTCTCCTTGCCTCCCCCCAGTTATTTCCAGGCTGGGGTAAGGGAAGAAACTCGGGTCCCAGCTGGGCATGGCAGGGGCTGCCCACCGTGTCGGTGGAGGAGCCACGTTTTGTTCCTTCCTGCTTGCCCAGGTGCCTTCCCCTTGCCTCGCAGCGCTGCTCTGCCTGCCTGTGTTTTGTTTGGTTTTGTTGTGTTGGTTTTTTTTTTTTTTTTTTTTTTTTAAAACCTCTCACTCTTTCGTGTGGGACCATGCTGAAGAAACAGTTCATAAGTGGGAGCTCGAGCTTTTCCGATTCAGTCGGCTGTGGCTGCCCTTCCCCACCAGAGGGAGCC
>NW_015091240.1:1585561-1590725 GCF_001431845.1 Calidris pugnax
CTCGCAGCGCTGTCTTGCCTGCCTGTTTTTTGTTTTGTTTTGTTGTGTTTGTTTTTTTTTTTTTTTTTCCCCAAAAGTCCACAAACTTGTGATTTTCTGTGCAACTTGCGGGGGGCGAATCAGTATGAGGGAGCGCCCTTCTCATTGAAACCGGAGGTGAATAAATTATGAACAGGCGAAAATTGGAACAATGTCTCTGAGCGAGTGTTTTCTAGAGAGTTACTATTCCAGGCTTTGAAATCAATTGATACATAATTAGATTCCTCAAGAGAGGACAAACAAGGGCTGCCATTCACCCCCTCCTTCTCCCACATGCATCCCAAAGAGAGACCGGAGGCTTTAGCAGAAACCAGACAGCCAGCATTCTCCAGCACTAAAAACATATTCTGGCTTTGGGTGTTCATTTAACAAACAGATCCTTGAACCTTGCTTCTGTTTTCAGTTTATTTCGACCATGTTTCTTTGTGTTCAGTTCATTAAAACATGTCTCTTTTGAGATCTATTTTTACATTTCAAGAATCCAGTATTGTACTTTTGCGGTGGCAGATGGCCCTAGACATCCAAGCATAAGCTCTTTCCTGCTTTTTTCCTCTCTTTCTTAGGTCTTTTCTGCGCCGCACTTGAAGCTGTTAGCAGCAACCGGTCCTCTTTGCAACGTCTGGGGCTGGCGCGCGGTTCAGCACCGGGGTACAAATGTGTTACAGTCCTCGCTGAACACACTCAAGGTGTATTTTAAGCAGAGTGGATGCTACTTTCTGTGAGATAAGAGCCCTCCGCAGCTGGATAGACCCAGGTCGTGTGGGTGGCATGCTAACTAACTTTGCACCTTCACCTTGTGATTACCTCCTGTTAATAACGTTCTGTAATCCCCCAAATGATTTTATTAGCTGTTAAGGTTGAGTTTCATTTTTGAGAGAAAGAAAAGCTGTGTACAATAGCAAGGGCACACAATAAGATGCCTCAAAATAAAGATTTGTGTTTGTGAAAGTGCTCTGAAGGAAGAGGAAAAAGTACGCAGTGATTAGAAAAGACAGTTTAAGGGTTATTGAAAAAAACAGCAGCACCCCTGGCCAAACGGGCCACCTAACTGAAGGCAGTGGCTTAGCTCCTCACAACTGATGTACTAGCAACAACCACTTCAAAACCTGGTATCAAACATGGATCAGAGTGCTGCATCATTAGCATAATTTATGTCAGATATTAATAGGATTAAAAAACCTCCACCTCTACCAGCAACGAGGAAAAAAAAAAAGTGCCTGAACTGCCGTAGACCCATCTCTTAGGTAAGGTGCCAGTACTGTAGCCTACAATAAGGTGGGTGCCTTAAAGAAATCACAAACAGAATGACCAACTCCTACATCCTATTAAATAGCATGATCTTTAGGAAGGGGTAAGGTAAATCTGACATAGCTGTTGTTTGTAAACTTTGGCAATGGTAAACCTGTGACCTCTGTAGTAAAAATAAAAAAAGGCTGAGAAGTTTTCCAACAGAGATATTTGGTTGGATAATAGCTAAAGCAGAAGTACCCAAATATGTACAAGAGGAGACTATTTTGTTTATGTTTGGTGCAGACATGGTATATATTTACATCTGCATGTGTGTACGTGTGTATTTCAGTATCTGATTTTGTGTGGTTCACTGTTTTACCTGGGTTAAGCAACAGACTACTTGGCAAGAGCCAACTGAAAGATCTTGGTCAGTTCAGGAAAGACTGGATTTTACTGCTCCACGATGGTGCACACATGTGGTGACACAGTCTGCTCCCTGATGGAAAGTGGGACAGGCTCAGGAGCACACAATGCTTCCTCTGCAAGGTGATGTCCTTCCTTGATGCCCTCTCCTGTATCCCAGCCTTAATCACAGCTGCCACAGTCCCCAGGATACGTCTTTTTGCCTTTCTGGTGAATTAGGACAGGAGATTAATACATGTATATAGCATGGTAGAACAGGTTTCCATTGCTGCTGTGATTTGTCTTGTGTTGCTGGCCTCAGCCACAACACGGAGCGCAGCTGGGAGCCTCAGCAGCTCCTGGCTGGATATATGGGATGCTTCAGCTGCACCAGGAGAGTATTACCCAGGACGGCACAGCAGAAGGACCTGTACTGGCAATTGCAGCCTCCTCCAGGATGAGTCTATTTTAAGTTTGCCTTGTGTCAGCCTCCAAAGAGTCCCAGGTTTCTGAGTGTGTGCAGAAGGGGAAGCAGCAACACAAACTCCTTCCTTTCCCCTCCCCTTGGGCTCCCTCAACCTTCTTTTGATGGGACTACACTCAGAAGTGAGATGTGGCAGAAGAAATCTCTGTCTTAGAAGTTATTCCCACCTCACAAACCACCTTGGACTTCTGCAGACCGTTCTTTTACTACCTCCTTTCAATTACCCTTTCCTCCACCCTCCAAGCTCACGGGGGGCATGCAGGAGGAGATCATTTGGGAATGGAACAACTCACAGACTTACAGCCAGGAGAGAGGGGATCTTGACAGCTGAGGGTCTTAGAGAGGTTGGAGAAAGGCAGTAAGAAGACAGAAGTAGTGAGCAGGAAGCACTCACCGGGGAGGGAGTGCTTTGGGCTTGTCAGGAGAGGAAAGAAAAAAAAAAAAAAGCTCTGCAGATCCAAGCTTGATTACTCTTAATCCTTCCTGAAAATATCCAGGTCCTTCCAACATTTGCTTTTTTCCTTCTCTATCAGCTTTGTTGATGCTTGTCTTGATGATTTGCTTAAGGTGTATCAGACAACTCCAGATCTTTTACTGGTAGAAGTGTCAAAATAGAGGCTAGTTAGTATACATCACTGCAAACTCTCCCACAGTTAGCACAGTCCTCTAGAGAGACCTGCCAGATAATGGCTTTTGAGAGGAGCTTAGGGGCATCTGCAGTGGCTGTTTTCCCCCATTGTCAGTAGAAAATAAAGATTAGATAGGGCATGGGGATGGGCTAAGAATATGGACAATGGACAAACTGATGTCACATCACTTATCTGTGTGGCTGACTTCAGGTCTGCTCCTGCAAAATGGTTTGTGCAGACTCCCCTGAAGTCAATGGGCTTCTGTGCAGGTGGAGGAGTTCTCCATTAAGCTCTGGTTTGTGAGTCTGGGGTCTCAGATCACATTTAGGGGTGGTTTTTGTCTATAAAGCAGCTGGTCCTTTCTGAATGCTAGATGCCAGAGTAAGTTTTTTCAATGCAAAGATCTTTTCATGAGTCTTTTCTTTGCATGACTTGGTTTTCTTTTACAATTTTGATAATTTTCATGCAAAAGATGTGTTCAAATGAGTCCTGCATCAAGAACCACTAGAGTTTGGGACTGAGGACAATTGTTAGCACAGTTTGGGCCCTGTCTCCCCATCAGAACGCGACAGCTCCAACACCTGCAATCAGGGATGTTGCCACGGACTGCAGAGGTGATGGCCACCGCATTTCAAGCATCAACGGTGTATTGGAGATGGCATTCCCAGAAACAGCACCTGCTTAAAAAGGAAAGTGGCTATTTGTGGATTTTTTAGCGTGGTTGAAGAGATGCTCTGACCAACCAAGCACATCCTCACAATTCTTAGTGCAGTGTTTCAGCCCCGCAGCAGGAGCTGCCCAAAACCTGTCACAACGTAAAATGATGGAAAAATCGCACCGGGCGGGCTACAGCCAGGGTGGCAAGAGGGCCAGACGTGGCAGTTTCGGAAAAAACCTCCCTTTTCCCCAAACACACCCAAACTCCCGCAGGCAGCGGGAGCGGGGCCGCAACAGCACCGCGTCGTGTGCGCTCCCTCTGCTGGCCCCGCGGCGGCAGCGCGCCCCTCCGCGCCCCCGCGCAGCGCTGGGGGGGCACGAACGACCCTTCCCAAGGGCCCCCGGCCGCTCTGCCGGGGGGCGCAGCGGCTGAAGTCAAACGCCGCAATAAAATAGTAATAATAATAATAACAATGAACACCGCGGATTTCTTCTGCGGAGGCACGAAAATCCCCCACGCATCCCGCACCCTCAGCGTGGCACCCAGAGGTGGGAGAGGGTGGGATTCTTGGTGCACAGCCCCCCTTTGTCTAGGCATGCTAGATAAAAAGTAGTTTGAGCCATTTTCTAAAATCTACATTGCAATCAACTGACACAAATGCATTCCCCCCCAAGACTGCCAAGCATCCGTCTGGAAAAGGACAACAGAGGAAAAAACATGTTAAGCTCACATGATGTCTTGCTGCAACCTCACCTCCCACCTTGGGTGGAAAATGGAGTGAGGAGGAAGACATGCAGAGGCACCACAGTACATGTTTCCATGTGCTGCCGTGTTTCTGGTGAAGATGTGTGTGCAGACCCCCATTTTTATTCTGGTTGTGGAGGCCTTAACATGGAGCAAGAAATGAAGCTGAGACTCCAGACTAGCTAAGCTGGGCCGTGGAGACAACCCATGCTGTCTCTACTTACAAGGGAAGCATGAGAGTAATAGCTGACAAAGGGCAACAAATAAGCATGTTCATGGTGGGACTGAGACATCTGCTCAAAGCCACCCACCATGAGCTCAACCCCAGTGAGATACAACTCCAGTGGCAGTGCTGAGCTTAACACAGCTGATTTAGCAACAGCTACAAGGTGGTAAGGAGCACAACCTTCAATATTTGTACTGCTCCTGTTCTCACAGCAGTTGGACTTTTCAGCCAAGATATTTGACACTGGAACATTTCATATCTAATACTACCTTTTCAATGCAGCACTTTGGAATTACTCTGTCTTTGACATAAATTGCATTGACTTTAGAATTACCAGTTGAGATGAACAGGTGCACTTTCAAAACCTTCACAGTTTTGTCTGTCTCCTCAGACCAAAGGTGGCAACAAAAAACCTGATTCAGTTGATATTTAAGATGTTTATCCATGTGGTAGGACTAGAAGTTTTGGTTTCTTATAATTTTGTTTGTATTTCACTGAAATGTATTGCTGTATTTAATGCAGAAATAAAGAAAAAAATTTCCCCTTGTTGCTGTTCCACTTCCCACCTGTTCCACCCATCCCAAAGCACTCCAAACCCAGACTCCAATCTGACGGCTGCAATTAGAACAGAAATCACAGAGCAGTGTGTGTTTTAATTGGCCACGGAGTATGTGGCACATTTAAATCTCTGGTGATAACATACAGAACGTAATGAGTAACCTTGATGATTTTTTTTTTTTTTTTTTTTTTTT
>NW_015091240.1:1591187-1601633 GCF_001431845.1 Calidris pugnax
TAATTGGTAATCTTGGTGATTTTTTTTTTTTTTTTTGAGATGAGAGTGCTCAGTTTTAATTTTATTGCACAAGAAAATATCTGAAGTTATTTTAAGATGAGGATAATGCTTCTTCACAATAGCCGGGTGAGTGATGGTAAAATTAAAGCATTTAAATGTTGATTTTGGGATAGATTTTAAAAGCTGTAAGTGTCATGTTAGATAATGTTTCATTAATAAAACTGACGCACGTGTAATTTGGCCAAAGAGAGGTGGCAGAGTTGTTCCAGGAGCAAAATCTACCATTATACAAAACCAAATGCAGTATTTTTAATAACAGTATTTAGTCAAGGGAAGAGGTAATGAAATGTACAGAATCCCAGATTGGCAAATGGAAAAAAAAAACAGAACAGGGATGGGAGGAGTATTCAAACAGGGAAGATAAAGCTCAAATCCTAACAAAAGCTACTAGAATAAACATATTAGAGATCTAAAAAAATATAAGACAACTAGTGGGGCCAACACTAGGAATGTAGACAAAAAAAAGTTTTAAGTAGTGAAAAACTAAAGGGCAGAATTGTGACAGTGTTTGGAAAATTTGGGTGTCTCATGAGGGTGAATCTCAACTGGTCTCAATTTTCAGGTGACCAGTGCTTTGCTCTTGCCAAAATCCATCTTCAAGAGGGTTCAGGCTAGGTTCATTGAAATGCGGGGACCTAACATTGCTAATTACTTACGGAAAACGTGCCTTTACTTGTTTTTGTGCTGTTGAATATGGAAAGGGAGGAAAAATAAGCAAATGGAATTGCAGTTAATGAATTTTGCAATTGCACTGCAGAATTGTGGAAGAAGCAGCATCCTCAGGACAGTGGGGAGCCCTGAGCTGGAGGAGCACGCAGGTTATAAACAGACAGACTGAGAATCAAGTCATTGCCTTGTGAAGGAGGCAGCTCTAAATAACTGGCCCAATCTGATCTGCCTTGGCTCTTTCCTAGAGGACAGTCACCCCCAGCCGAGCAACTGCTGAGACCCTAACACCTGAGAGGTTTCTCCATCAGTAGCAGCTTGCAGCATTTGTATACCTGCCAAATGGCATATTACACAATTCCCCTGTATAGCATACCTGGTTAAGCTCTAGATGCATATCTATGGGTAACACTAGAGATGGCAGCACTTTTTTTTTTTTTTTTTAACAGCTCAGTGCATGATTCCTGCTCTTGATTCTTGCCTGATAAACCAGCATGGAGTAGGTGTCTCAACTAGAGGCAAACCTACTTAGCTAACAACTCCAAAATACAACCAAAGAAAAACACCAGCCTAAACTCTCCTTGTTTGTGGTTATCAGAAAAAGGAGCCATGAGGAGTTTTGTAGACTCTACATAGGTAAATACAGAAAGATTAAAACAATAACATAACCTCCCACCCTCACACCCCAACAAGTGTCCCTCTATCTTCCCTGGGAACAGCTTAGTAGTGCTACTACTCACCTGGGACATCATCTTTTCCAAGGCTCCCTGCAGAGGGAATTAGGTAAGCAGCATCAGGAGGGAGAAGGGGAGCTTTATTCATGGGGCTATTGCTCCTACTCAAATTGCTGCCCAGCCCATATACATGAGCCTCCCGCATCTAGCAAAGGGCACAGCAGGGCTCAGAGGTTACAAGCTGAAGTCAATTATGTGCCAGGTGCATACAAATCAGTTTCTGCTGGCTTTCAGGGTGCTCTGATTACACTTCCTAGCTTTTTTACCCCCAAAATAGGGAGCTAAGAAGCTACTTTTTGTAACAGGAGACCTAAGACTTTCATATACTCCTATGGTGTCAGAAACTGTGACTCTCAGAAAACAAGTCACAAGACCATGGGTCACAAGTAATAGCGACATTGCCATTTTAAGCAGCTGTATCGTCCCTGGTCGTAGCCTAAATACCATTCATTTCAAGCTGTAGCATGATATCTAGCAGTGAATCTAGCAGGTGTGGCAAGCTGGTTTCCTGGGAGACATGGACCTTCATCCCACAATTTGTGTAACCAGAAGAGAGCTAGGCCTGGCTCAGCTCCCGCTGCATCCCCTTACAGTATTTTCACCAGCCCCAGCAGCAGGCACATCGGGCCTGGACATACAGTGCGTTTGTGTCATCTCAATGAATTCTCATTGGGGCGAGAGTAGAAAACCCCTTTATTTTACCTGTGAGCAGTGAATGTGTCAGAGAGGAGGCACAAGGCAGCTGGAGGAAAAACAGTCCTTTTCATTTTGTGGAGAGCATGTTATCTAACAGGAGCTACCAACACGTTCAGTATCATTCTATCCTAACCTTTAAGGCAGGGTAAAGCTGGAAGTGCCACAAATACTCTTGAAAGAAGTTCAGAGGAAACCACCATCTGGATAGTCCTTGTATCTGGCATTTTCTCCCTACACTTAGTAAAAGAGAAGATATTTTGCTAGAGGTGGGGTGCAGTGTTTGACATAAATGAATTACAGAAAGTCCAACTTTTAAATTTAGATTTATAAAATATGTTAGGCAAAGACTTTTCAGGGAAAAAAAAATAATAACACAAAAGCTGCTGAGAGAAGTCATCAGCATCACCCTTACCCTGTGCAGAGAACAGGAATGATGCACTCACTAACCACCCCCACGTAATGTTTGGAAGAAATACAAATTTTTCTCCTGATAAACCTGCATTTTCCCATGCACAGCTGGCTTTGAAGTAATTGTACCCCTATCAGTTGGTTACTCAGCAACTTCTCAAGAAATGAAAACAGTATTAGTCCATAAAACACTTTCTTGTGCTCTTTTTCTGATGACAAGAGCTTAGAAGAGGCTTCTTCTAAAGATGTGAAAGGACATTAACCAACACAGAAATGAGAAATTCTTATGGATAGCTTATTCTCCAGTCAGAAATTGTAGGGGGTTTGTATGATTTTTTTTCCCTAAATATAAGCCATTGTCTACTGCAGAGATGATGGACAACAGTCTGACCCCTCCTAGCAATTAACCATTTTTCTATAGAAAGGTTTTCACAGGCTGGAGCCTGATCCATTCACCATCAGCTGCTGGATTTTACCAGCAGAGCTGATAGGTAAGAGCTCTCTTACTTACACAAGCTTTGCCGGCACAGTGAAACTGCTACCCTAAAATTCAGATTAAAAACAGTTTCCAGGAATCATCTCTTCAAGTAATTTTACTGCTAGCACCATCTTGTATAGCTCTCCCCTACAAAATGTGGAGCCAAACTCCTGTCGATATAAGCCATCCAAATCCATGCTGCATTTCAGAGCTGTCCAGTGGGTTTATCTCCCCGTGCACATGATGCGCGTCTGCTCGCTTCATAAAACTCCTTTTCATTCCTGGAATTGTGAAAAAACTCCATCCTTTCCTGGAATACCTGTATTGGCAGGCTTACCCAACAACTTTAAATAAATAGCTTCATTTTGGTTACCAGGCAACTTACTCCTCAACAACAGACCAAACCTCATCCCCTTTTCAATTGTTTTTCTTCTTTAGGTCTATGAGTTACCTTGTTGTAACTTGTTGGTTATGACAGCTAGCCATAACCAGAGCAAAACTATGATTCTCATTTTTGGGGTATATTAATTAAAGCCAGGCTTTCGACCAGTATTCTAGATGGATGAAGACTTACCAGCCTGTGCAGGCCAAGGGTGGGAGGATGCAGGGAGCGGGTGGTGGGAGAGGACTACTGCTGCTGCTGCTGCTGCTGTAGGAACCTCAGCTCTTCCTGCAGGTAAAATCTTTCCCATGCTCTATCTGAAACTGCACTGGTAAACACAGCTACAAAAATCTAAGTTAAAACAATGTGAAGGCTTCTACAATTCAGAACAGATTTTATCCTTGCTGTAGAATTTACAGGTTTGGCTGCAGGTTTTCTAAAGCAATTGAAGACACTGGGTCTGCCCATCTCACTTTCTGCTCACTTGTCTCTTTGCCTGGCCCAGAGTGCCACAACCCATATTTCTACTTTGATCCTTAAAGAGTTATTTTTAAGCAAATGTCCTGCCTTGGCCCTGTTTCCACACCAGCCAGCGGCTGTTTCCGGATGTGTCGCAATCGAGGCCCCACTTACACTGTGACAACTTGGTCTCAAACTCTGTACCAGGCTTCCTGGATTTCTTCTGGTCTGGCAGAAACAACGTTCTGCAAGAGGATTTCTGTGAGCTTGAGAGGGAAAGAAATGACAAAATAATTTACAATCTCCTCCAGTGGATCTGATACAAAATTCAGTGCCTTACTCTGCCTGCTCTCCTCCAGTTTCCAGGAGAGCTGCACGCTTCTGCAGCACTGGCACCCAGGTGTGCAGCAGGAGGAGGTCCAGGAGGTTGAGCTGGGACTGTTGGGGCATGCAGCACACAGTGAAGCCCAGGGCTTGTGTCACGAGCACATTAGTTGGGTAATCCTGGTATTATGACTGGCCTCAGAATCGTTAATGTTGGTATTATCGTGGGCTCACAGTACCACTGGGAGATGCCATGTGTAAGCACTTGGACTTGTATGATGTGGAGACCACTCAATGGCTAATGAGGGGAAAAAACCCCAAAGGATGCACCAGACTTTACAAATGACATATTTTAGTTTCTGCGTTTTCCCGCTAGCTTATAAGTCTGTGTTATACAGAGTCGACACCATACCATAGTCTGACAGTAGAAGTGCACATAATCATAGTTATTTACTAGTTACCAAACATTTCATCCCCTGCCTCCCCCTTTCCCCCATTTACTGCTCATTTTCCTATCCAGCCTGGCTTTCGTCTTGCGAATGGCATCTCATCTGGTGGGACACCCGCTCGGAGTGAATCTAGACACGTTTGCCCAGTCACACAGATGTCAGACTTTACAAGAGCATCCATAGTGATGCAATAATATAATAATTAAATATAATAACAATTACAAGCCAAATCCAAACCTCCCTTGATGTGAGGGGAGCTGTATCAAGTCCAACAGCACTTGCCAGTGCCAATAGTCTGCATGAGATAATGTGTAATTAAAGAGTAAGTGGATGCTGGTTGCAGCTGTGGAGGTGACAAGGCTGATGTAGTTCAGGCTGTTGGAGTTTTCTTTCCACAAACCTAGAAACAGAACTTTGGAGAAACTATCAAGTTTTTGAGCATTCTGTAATGGTCTGCACAAACATTCATCATTAACTGCCACAAAAATGTCACCCATGGCTCTCCTCTTACAGATTAGTGTTACAGACAGGTTGTTATAACATCTGTGTGGGCTTTGAAGGACCTAAATGTGTCACCTGGCACACTGCTAGCATTGGCTACAGCGTGATGAAAGATGATGGGAACTGGAGATCAGATCCCAGCCCGGAGTGCAGCTGGACATGGTGCCAGTGGCTTTGCTACAGACTATAGGTGCTGTTTTGCTGCAGACGTAGACTACAGTAAAAGACATACAAATTGTATATTACAAATGTTGCTGGGTTTAAAAGTTTCCTGGAGAAGCAATGCAAGTTTGCAAATCTGACAAGAATATTGTTGGGGCTTGTTGAAGTGCTCAATATAAACTGTAACATGCGAGCTATTAAAATGAAGATATTTGGCATTTGCAGTCACACATATGGGCCTTTCAAAACCATTTTTCTGGTTTGGCAGCTCCTGTGCTCCTTGAATGATGCACAACCTACTTTTATACGTTCCTGTAAGATGCTTTGGCAAAGTTGGCATTTTTTAAAAATCTTGTGGAGAAGAAATCTGATGAAGAAACACAGATCTGATCTAAGAGAAACTTTGGAAACCTACTTCTTTTGCATGATTCCTTTTGCAAATCCTGTCCAATATCTGTGCTTTGTGTTTGGTTTTTCGTTTGGCTGCTGCTGGATGCACAAATCTGGAAACAGGCTTTTCAAAGCAGCCCTGAGCCAGGCTTTGCAAATGAAATGTCAGCGCTGTCCGAGGCCGGGGACACTTTCTGTGCAGATAAGCAACTCCTCTGAGTGGCCAAACTGATCCATCTCCTGCTCTGACAGTGCCATTGTCTAACCTGACTGTTGAGCGAGGCTTTAAGGCTAAGCAGAGGATAAAACCCTACAATTGACCATGTCCAATGACTGCCTCCATCATGTGACATTTCCTCCACATACATAAAGGCATAATTGACACTTTGGACCTTGCAGATGTTTTGCAATTCATTTGGTTCCCACAAAGATACCAGAAAGTAAGTCTCGTGAACTGGCAGTACTGTGTTTTCCTCTGAACATGTTCTTATCTCTAAAACGTATTCAGATGCAAATTGCATCATGTCTCATGGCCCCACTTGTTTTGTTTTGCTTTTTCCTCTAAAAAGACTATTTTTTTTTTAAGTATAAAAATACTCAAATATTGCTGAAACGGAGTACATTTGACTTGTTAGCAAGTGATCTGCTTCACATGTGAATGGCAGTATATTCTGCCCTCTGCTCATGGCACTCTGCTTTATGCTTCCTAATTTAATTTGCTGTTCTGACTCTTCAGTCATCCTTTCCAAAGAGAAACCTCTTTGCTAAGAAGCCATTTGCTGTTCTCTCAACAGAAGAAGATGTTTTGAGCAACTGATTGGCTTCATCAGGGTCTCGGAAGCCTGGACAAAGGCACAGCAGCATGGTCAAGTGTGGCCCTCATACGGTACAGAGATGTCTTAGTACAAACAGCAAAATGATCACCTCTTCAAGTAATTGAGCAAAGCTTTATCCTCTGTGGCTTGTCCTTCCTTTCTGTAAAATGGGAAAGATGGTAATTCCCTCCTGACTCTGTTAAAGATTTTTCCTATAAGCAGCTTTTGCTTTCACAGATGGAGACCCCTTAGCCTTATGACCACAACTCTTTTCACCCATTTGCTTCTAATCAGCTGCCCTGAAGAGACACGGCAGCAAAGGTGGGGATGTTGCGAGATACGGTGTCTGCCTGGTTTATCTTCCTCATTCTGGATTTATCAGAGGCAAAAAAATGGCAGATCCTTTTTTCTACAAGAGAAATAAAAACAGCTCCTTTGGACAGACTGCTCTAGGCTGAGTCTGCAGGCAATAATTTCTTCTAGAAATTAAGTGAGTACTGTAATGCCTTTCCATATTGCATGTATCACTTGTGCCTCTGCCTGTGCGGCTTCATACTTCTCAAAAAAATGATCAACAATAATATAGATACATATATATACAATCTTTCCTTCTCTGGTGATGGATACTACATGTGCACACATGCATCCATATACACGCACTCTCCTCGCTTTCTTAGATGATGAAGCTTATGCCAGTCTGACTGACACTCTTTAAAAGAGCCTGGATTATCACAGGACAGGGAACTTCCCCTAATATTATACAGGAAAGAAAGCAGCACCTGTCTTGCCCATTAGGCAGCCTGATGCTCTGGCCAGTGGAAAAAAAAAAGGAAAGCACAGATCCCACTTTATTCTTCTTTAAAAAGATGTAGGGAGACCCATGCTCATTCAGGAATCCAACTCTATGTCTTATTGTCCTGCATATTTTTCTCTCCTAAGTATTTAAAAAATAATTTCAAATACAGTTGGTACTGTTGTAGGTACAGACTGACAGCCATGGTAACTGAGGTCCTCTGGTCACTGCCTGCAGATAACCTGGGCAGCTGACATGTCTAGAGATACTGCAGCATCTCCTCCTCTGCCTGTTCCCACAATGCACATGAAGAATATTTAAGGATCCCAAAGCCTTACCACTGGATTGTGCAAAACCCCACAGTCCCCAAGGCAAACCTGGGTGATTCTGCTGCAACAAGGCACCAAGGCAATGTTATCGCTTTAGAACAAGCTTGTAGAAATCAAAGTACAAGGTCAGAAGGATGACTAAACACGGAAGGTACAGCACAGAAGGAATGGCTAAAAACTTCAACTTTTCTGGGTCAGTAAGTGTATTTACCCTAGTCTTCATTCACAGACCAAGCTTATTGTAATCTTTGCTAAGGCAGGATCACTGCCTGTGCTAGAAGGCTTTCTAATTTGCCTGTGGAAAGCCTAAGAAGAAGCAAAGTTATTGGTGAACAAATTCAGACCCAAACAAGAAAAGCTGTCCATTTTAACAGTGGGGGGATTAAGGCTGTGACAAACCTCAGGGAAAGGAATGGATCTTGGTGTCTTCGTGTCAAGATTCAGTGACTTCCTGTAAGATAACAAGTCAAATTGCTGGGCTCAGAAAAGAGTAACTGGATGAGATGTCCGGCCTGTGTCGTACAGAAGTTCAGACTGGATGTTCTAATGGGCTCTTCTGCCTTTGAAGCCTACGAAATACTGGAGTAGCAGGGGTGTCCTGAGTTACGTCGAACAGTTCCCTGCCTTTGCAGGCAATCATAGTCTATGATCTCCTTCACAAATTGATCAAGTGGCATCTTAAAGCTGGGAGTTTTGGCCTCCCATATTTACACTGGGGTGCTGTTGCCCCTTCTCTGATGTTTAGAAACCTTCAGGAATGTATTCATGGACAACTTACATATTTGTTCTTGTGGTAACATTGTTCTTTGGGTCAAACAGCACTTCTCCTTCCTGTATATATTTATGAAGAGCAACCTGAGCCTTTTGCTTTGCTAGATTAGACAGAGAACCCCTAATACAGGCTCTCAATTCCTCTGACCACCCTCGTTACCTTCCTTCTGCTCCATGCCACTTTCAGGAAAGACTCATCCAGCTCAGTAACCAGACTACTACACAGCACTCCAGCTGTAGGCATGCAGCTTCCACAATTTCTGAAGAAATACCTCACCTGATATTATTCTCAGATGAAGAGTACCTTTTGCAGGAGGGGACTGCCCAGTCTGGTTCACTTTCAGTTGTTCTCATGCTCTGAAGCTGGAGAGATGCTGAGGGACCTCAGGGCTGCAGCCCTGCAGGTTGGAAGAGGGGAGGTAGGGAGGGCTGCAAGAGGGGGAGAAGGGTTGCACAACTGACACTCAGTTTCCAATCTATGTGATATCAGTGTATGGACCTTTCTTGCACACTCACAACCACCACAAGCCCAGGTGCTTTGCTTGCACCTTCCAGCTGGCCAGGACGGAGGGCTTCGCACCTACAGAGATAAAGCAGAGACTCTGGTGGAGCAAAGTGCTGATAACTTTCAATAGTTAGATGGAAAACTAGGAACTCTGTCCAAATCTATAACAAAGCGAGGATATTTCCAAGCCCTCCTCCTTGCTGTTGAAAGCTGCCAAGCAAAACACAGCTAAGTGAGCCTTGCCCATGATCAGCTCTATCTCCTCTTGCATATGAACTCTAGCACGGGGTCTACTTTTATGATCACATGCCATCTCAAGCATGTGACGAAGTAAACATACTTACTGCTGTGGCACACCTAAGCAACAGGTCAGGGGCAAAACATGCTGCAAAGCAAAACTGAATTTAATGAGAATATGTAGAACCAGTCCTCTGGCTCAAGGTTACATCTCATTGTCATTTTCTGCCACCAGCTCTGAGGTCTACAAAACAAAGTTTGTGTCATTCTCAGAAAACCCTAAATTTCCCCCCCTCTTTTCCTCATAGTAAATGTGAAACATTTTAGCATCTTTATAAAAATTTAGCAATCTTCATAAAAATTTAACAATCTTCATAAAAATTGCCTTTAGGTAAGTGTTACTTTGAAAGTTAAAAAGTTATAAATGAGTGAAAACAATGAGTCAGACTGAAAATTATAACAAATTTACCACAATATCAATATAGATATATATGTTATTATTTGCTACATAGATACACAACCTCTCTTAACTGCTATTGCTGGTTTTCTAATACTTGACTTTAACCTGAGATATGCAGTATTTTAAAATTACTCATACCTTGACTGAGGAAAGCACTTAGGCCTGCATGGTTCAGCATAGTTGTGCTTAGACACAACTGATATATCCTTAATTGTATGCTTTTAATACCTATTTAAACTTCATGCTCAATGTTTTATTTTTTTAAACAAGTATTTTCCATTACATTGAATGAGCAGCCTGCTCTATGCAGATATGAGATGGATTTGGGGGATTTTGGCTAGCTGTGACAATTACAGATATCTGAGGAAGGTAACATTGCCAATATAATAGTTCTGCAACAGAGCAAAGGATGCAGTGAGACATGTGTCTTTTATTGGTGAAGAAAACATCTATCTATTACTTCTGTTTGCTGATTAAACTAGCTGATTCACATTGCTAAAACTGAATTTCACAGTACTATGCATAGTCCCTGTGCTTGATCATGGTTATAGTCCAGACCTTGGCTCTTTAAATAAGAGAAGAATATCAGCACCCCAAACCAAAGTCACTTCAGAAGAAACCCCTTAGAAATCCAAAAGGAAAGCAAAACCTTTTTTTTTTTTTTTTTTTTCTTAACTGATGTCCTGAAAACTCCCTTTCTCTCCATCTTCTTCTTTCACTCTCCGGATTATGGGCTCTTTCTTCAAGCCACATCTGGCTGCATCTTCTGGACGGAGTTCAGAGACTGGGAAAAGAACCAGCTACACTGGTTGGTTAAATCTTTATGG
>NW_015091240.1:1602231-1608906 GCF_001431845.1 Calidris pugnax
TATCAGCCCCCCAAACCAAAGGCCCTTCAAAAGAAACCCCTTAAAAATCCAAAAGGAAAGAAAAACCTTTTTTTTTTTTTTTTTTTGCAAATACTACACAGCAAGGAAAAATCCACAGAACTCCAGCAGATCTACTTCTTTGAGAGCTTACTTATCTATAGGGGCTTAAACCTTTTCTTGGGTTTGGATTAAAAGATGCGAACACCTAAAAAACTGAAGCAGACAAATAAATAAAGTCACCTCAGTGCTTCATGGATACCCTGGCTTTTGCAAAGGCTTGTCCAACCACAACCTAAATAATTCAAACCATCGTTGTCAGGCAGGAGCGCAGTCCTCCTCAATAGGCACTTGCCTTATCACTCTACAGCAGATGCTTCAGCCAACCATTGGATATTGAAAACATAAATAATGAAACAAAATTTGGAGACAATGGTTTCTGGGCCCAGGACAAAATACTGATGGATATTGTCAGTCTCGGAGTAACCAAGCAGCAAAAGCTCAAGTGACAACAATAGGGAGGAGAAGAATAGGGACAAGTGAGGAGCCCTGAATCTCAATAAGGCCTGGAGCTGCACATGCTGCTGTTACCCTAGAAACTAACCTCTCCCCTGAAGAGGTTTGCCGGGGCATTGTCCGGGGGACACAAGATGTGTCATACACCAGATGGTCGTGTGCTGTATAACTCAGTTATCTGAGCGGCGGAGTGGAGGAATGCACGCCGTGGAGCGCTCCGGAGGGCCGCCCAGGGCACCATCTGTTCTTTCAGAAGGCACTGCTTTGGCTTTGGTGGTTTTTTTTTTTTTCTCCTTCGAAGAAAGGAGGGGAAAACAAAATTAAAATGATTCACCATTCAGCAGGGGAAAAAAAAAAAGCTTAATACAGTTGCCATATCTAGCTTTCATTTAGCTAATTTTATCCCTGGGTTTTATGTCAGGTGAATTGCTTTTTTACGCCTGGGAGAGCAGCAATTATTTCTCTCTCAGGAGTCTATCATTTATAAATAAAACCCCTTTGAGACCTCATCGGTCATTTACCATCTGAAAACCCCCAAACGCTTTTAGCCATATGTTCTCCAAACTCTCCTCTCTCCTCCCCGAAGCTCCCTGTGAAGGTTTCAGCAACGTGGGGGAAAAAGCATTTTTCTTTTCCAGGAATTGTTCTTCCCCTTCGGCTGGGAAGCGGGGAAGGAGGAAAACAAAAAGTCAGAGTTGAAACGGCGGTCTGAAGGACTGGCGTAGGAAGGAAATGTTAATCACAGGCTGTGAGGTGCCAAGAAGCAGTGACTAATGTGCCTGCGAGGTGCAGGCATCAGGAAACATCCCGGGGGCCCGTCCCAAGTGCCACTGGAGCCAGCTGAAAGCCTTGCTGCCTCTCACCGGCTTTGGATTGAGCCCCAAATCGACTCACCAGGGTGGGTGAACTGGACGGAAATTAAAGTTCATGAGACTTCAGGGTACTTTAAAGGTGTATAAAGGCTTAGCACTTGGGTGCAAGAAGATCAAGACAGGGTAGTAAATGCAGTGCTCAGGTTGCAAGAAATGGACTGAAACATGTTTTCTTGGGGCAGGACTCTTAGCTTAATGATAGGACCTGTCTTCTGGTGCACCTTTCTGCTCCCCTGCTTCTGGTTTCTGTCCTGTGGCCACTGAGGATCCCCCCACCTAGCAGCATAGGAGAGAAAATAAATGGAAAACAAAATACTTGCCTGATTGCTGACTAAAATAACAAAGAACGTTTGCAACCATTTAAGCAAATGCATTATTTAAAATCTGCTCTATAACAGCTGCAAGTGGGCACCCATCACGCTTGTGTGAGTCTGCAGCTCTTGCAGCACATGAAGAGGAGGGTTTCAGTGGGGTAAGCACATCTTCTATCATTCAGATTTTAAAAGACAAACTATAAATAAAGAGATGTTGTGGCTTGCAGAAAACTCTCATCCAGTTGTGATCAGTCCTCGTGTGGGTAGCTCTTACCTCATGGCTCCCAAAAGTGATCTGAAGGGCACGTATCTCATCAAACCCTCATCCAGTGTTTCAGTTAACTTTTAGAAGGAAATCCCTAGGGAAATCAAGGAAAAAGGATGGAATCAAAGCATAAGATTAACATGCAGAATAAGAGCCAAAGATGCAAACAGTGTAAAATCTGAATCACATTTACATTTAGGTTCCATTTACAGACACTTTAGTTAATAACCCCATTAGGCAATCATTAGGACTAACACACTATGAGGCAATGCTTAAACAACAGTTGCAGATGATACCATCTCACAAGCTGCTTGTAATCCTAATACTTCATATGTACTTATCACTCTTACAGCACTGGTAGTGCTTGTAACAACTCTATCTAACATATCAATGTTTATGAATTAATGATCACTCTACTCCTAAGGATATAACATACAACAGGACTGAAAATTGAATTTATTTTTCTCCTTGGCTTCTTATTTTTTGTTTTCCTACAAGTCTGCCAGCACAGAAAGCAGCAGCGATGCATTTCAGCACAGCTGGCTTTAAAGGTTGTGTGAAATGCACAGGCACCGGGGGCTCGGAGCACGACGCTCCCAGACTTGGGGAATTACGGCAAGAAAACCTCTAAAGATTTGTCTGCTCACCCCTGCTGGGGATTTGCCCCCCTCTGATCCTAGAGAGCTCGCTGAAGGCCGCCTCGCCTACTTTCTGCACCTGGCCAAGTGATTGACCAGCAACTCGACAGGGTCGTGGAAGCTTTATTTCCTTTGTTCCACGGGTGTCTGCCATGGAGAGCCAAGCCTGGATTAGCTGAGCCTAAATCCCTGGGCAGCTCGCCAGAGCAATGCTTGCTCTGAAGCAAACGCAGCTCTGAGATGGTTTCAAGACCGGCTTTGTAGATCAGTTCTTCTTAGGCACAAATCCACGGGCAGAGAGCATAATGCCTCACGTCAGGCTCCCGGGAAGCCTCTGCCCACAGGCAGCAGTTGCCAGCCCATGCAAGAGCGATGTGAACATGGACAATGCCGTCTCTTTTGGGCTAGCCCTTCCCTGGCAGTGCTCCCTCACCAGCCATGTAGACACCTTTTCACCAGACACCGTGCTGTGTTACAGTAACACACATGGACGTGTTTTGTCACATGCCTATTCGGCACCTGCATTCTCTTTGTTGCAGTGCCAAGCATTTTGTCATGTTATCTTTTAGGTCACTCTCATTGGGAAAAAAAATAAGAAAACCACTATTTTCCAGCACCTTTCAATAGCTGATCCAAAGGCAAGGTGCACCAAGCCTTGCAGGAGCCACCAAGTCCCAAGAACACATCTTCTGCAGGTTTCCTCCTCACTCCAGAAGTTAAGAGGTTGTCTTCTGCTCCAAAGGAGCAGAAGGAGGGGTTACATCTCTTCCAGACCTCTGGGTTTGAGCGGGGGCAGGAGGATGGGGCAGGGAAGGGACAGGAGACTTTTAGCCTAGTTCCTGTAGAAATAAGGTTAATGCACTCATGCTGTGTTTGTTTTGCCTCCTCCTAATAACTTTTGAACTCGTCGGCCTTGTTCAACTCAACTTGACAGAAGGGTAGAGGTCTACAAAATAATTAACTTCTTATAAGTTTTGTGAAAATAGGCACTGAGGTAAAAGAGAGAGGGGCTTGGTATCAACATCCTCATCAAGGAAAGGCTGAGCATGAATGCACATCTCGTTGGGCACCAGGGTAACAACACAGAAAATAAACCTGCTCCACATCACACATCACAACCACAAAAAAAGCTTCAGCTGAAATTTGTACATCTTAAACATCAAAGTCAGCCCATGGACAAGACAAAAAAAAGCCAGCATTCATAGAATTGCTTGCTAGTTTTGATTTGAACTCAACAACTCAACAACAATTTGCATGGGAGCAAATCCTTCTTGGGACATAGCTAAGTGTCGCCTCCACATCGCACTGCTGTAACAACTCACTGCCTTTCATGCATCTTCATCACAGAAACTTGTGAATTCACCATTGCTCTGTGACCATGAGGAAAGCAACGCTGGATACACAACTGAGCTCAGTTTTCACTCAAAGACCACGGAAAGGTGTCTTTACCACACGTTTTGAACTTGCAAAGGGCTTACATTGACTCATGTGGACTGAGTAGTCCCACTGCAGGCAATAGCCCAATTCCTGCACATAAATGAAGCACCCAAGTACATTTTCACAGGAGTAGGACATAAATGGGAGTTGCATCAGACCTCTTCTCAGTGCCCCTCCTCTTCTCCAACCACCATCCTACCAGTAAAATGAGAACAGCAATACCCATCTCAGCAGGGTACTGAGGATTAGTTTAGAACTGGTTTTGCCTTTGCTCCTTTAAAGTCCCAGAAAAGAAAATATTCCTGTATTTTACTTTTTTATATTTCAGAAAGCAGTTTCTTTCCTGCCCAGACGTTTTCAGCTCAGTGACCTGGAATATTTCCACCTTTCCTCAGAACTGATGGGTGATAAATCAGCCCAGAGGCGTCTGCTAGCAACAACAGCCCTTAACTTGCTACAGTAAAATGGCTATTTAATCCACTGACATCCAAAGATTTCTGCCTCAACTAGTATTTGAGCATAGGGCTGGCCCATTGCATTATTTGAAACAAGCCTGCCTTAAAATAAAAGAGTGAAAATGAGCAATGGCTGGACTTCTGGTCTTCTTTTATAAGATACTATGTCAAAAGGGATCTAAATCCCAACATCCTCTAATTGTCAGTTTGGCAGTAGGCACTTCCAACTCTGAAAATCCTTGGGCTCATAATAATAAAGACTTTGCATACAGCAGGGCTCCAAGGTGGCTTTTACCTCCTGACTAATTATACGAGAGTCTCCAGAGCGCAGGTCCCTTTGTGACAGGCACTGAACACACAGGGGCCATCCCTGTCCTGAGGAATTTGCGGTCTAAATAGACAAATGGGCTGAGTGGATGAGAGAGGGCAACAGATGTGGCCAAACAGGTGAAATGACTCACCCTGAGGTCACACTGTAGATTAATGCTGATGCCAGGCACAGTGCTTCTGACCCTTGAACCCCAACACAGCCCCCTAACCAGCAGCCCATGCTTTTGCTGAGCTCTTAAACCTCCTACCTTGCATACATTCCCCTTACCCCCCGCAACCCCTTAATCTTTCTTTTTGAAAACTTGCATGGTTGTCTGTCTCTGCCGTGGACTGAGAGAGGCTGAGCTTTCATCACCACCTTCAGCTGGGCAGCCCCATGTTTCTCCTCCTTTCCTATTCACTGGCTTCCTACCTTCTGCACCTGGCAGAGCACCCACTCCCTGGTAGGCTGGGGAAGCTGAGCCTGCACACATTTTTTTAGATTACTTTCTTTTTTGGCTGACCTTTACTTTTTAAAGACAGGGGTGTGGTGCCAGGCCTAGCTTACACCAGTCTTGAAATGCAAAATGCTATTGAGCTGTTCTTTGGAAGAGGGTCCTTTCTGCAGCCACAGATGCCTTCATTTTAACACCATTTACAAAAACAGAGTAGAAAATTATCAAATCGAGGCTTTGCCTACCTTACAGTTTCCTTTGCTCCCCTTCAAGCTATTTACAAACATTTCCCACCTACTTAAAAAAAACAGCCCTGGACAGTTTGGATGAACAGCAGACACCAGCAAATAAGGTTTCAGCAGAAACACATACTCACTGCATGATGGTTACTCCAGGCTGGTCCAGCATTGAACTGTTCAGCTCATCTTCCTGCTGCTGCCATTCCATAATACTCTGTAAAAGAAAGATGCTGAGGTACCTACATCCAGGAGAAGTCGTTGAGGTATGAAACCCTAGCAGGCAAGATAAATTCTGTCCGGTCCTTTGAGCAGAGAGGTCAGACCTGTCTTGGGTGAGCACTCGAGGATGGCTAGCTCCAGGCAGCTGCACAGCAAATTTGGATGGCTCATTTTATGACATCCCTCTTCAGCTGGGAAAAGGGATCATCTTCTTTTTCTTAGGGTGAGGTAGATGACTAGATTTGAAGCAGCAGCTCTCAGAGCAGGTGCTCTTTCTGAAAGGATCAGCTGGACCCAGGTGAGCAATCATTGACCCCACGACAACTTGCCACCAGCCTTGAGAATCTGTAAAACCTGGTTATTCTCAGGATTCTGGTAATGGTGATTTTGGGGTGCATATAGACCAACTGACACATCAAGAAAGGGATCTTTTGCATGAAATGTTTGCTCTGCCAGCCTGTTATCACTGAGATTAGCTGCCAAACAGAAAATGTAGTTATGGTCTTTGGAACAAAGAGGTAGAAATGGATGCATTCTCTGGTTAACACAACACTCCTAGAAATGCATAGACCTGACTGCTTTCAGCAAGGGCTACGAGACACACCTTCCTCCCCAAGGCCACCCCAGCTGATTAAATGCCATTTTTCTTTTTTTTTTTTTTTTTTTTAGGAAAAAAAAAACACTGTCTCCAAGTAATGATTACACATTGGTTGTAGTAAGAGAGACGGAAAAGTCAGATAACTGTAGCAAAAGTGTAATCAGGGTCAAGCTATGGAATATGCCCCCACCTCCTGAGAGAAAAAAGAGAGAGAGAATGGAAGAAAGCTAAATACCTGACTGAAAATGTTCCATGGGCAGCTATGCTTTTTTCCACCTGTTTCCAGATCTGAACCCTACAATTATTTAACAACTAAATAATTTAGAAATTATTTAAATAACAAATTATGTAAAGCTTAATG